>NC_061499.1:19588246-19891656 GCF_022539355.2 Hippoglossus stenolepis | reverse complement strand
CACAGAGCAGCATGTTAAAGGCACAGTGTGGGTGTTAGACCGTTGTGATCAGGCTGTGATATAATGAGACAGACAAGCAGCAATACCCATAAGGACCAGTTATAAATTCAGTATATATATTTTTTCGGGTCTTTTGATCTGCAGAACTTTTGCAGGATTGCCACGCACCTGAAAGACGGCTGCAAACATTTTTTAAGCATCACATAATCTAAATTGTGATTTTTTTTTCTTTTGCTAGACTGCATATTTTCTCATGAATGCATCACTCTGAGAAACATCTGCATCCGTTTGTAGCTGCATGTCCACACATGCTTCTGACAGACTGACATAATAATAATAATAATCCCTACACACCTGTATACAGCAGATTTCTGCTAGCGACCTAAACCCTCTGACCCTCTGAGAATCAGGTTTCCAGTTGGCTGTGAGATGGTGTGTGTGGTGTGTAGGTTTCAACTTTGATTTATTAAAACATTTCTCTCTTTGTCGCTCTGCCTCCTATGCATCCTATGTTGCACAGAGGTGACAATGCCCAGCGGGAAGAGTAAAAAAAACTGTCACTGTCATAATTTCTCCCTCCCCATACTCACTGCTTTGTTTGCAACAGTAACACGAAACTTAACTCTATAATGAGCTGTACATTGAGATTTCAGGCATTTATAAATCATCATCCTTTTGGAATCCTCCCTGACAGCTGCACAACCGTAATTTCTGCATCCATAAAATGCAACCCGTGGCATTGTGGGATTGTTAGCGGGAAGAGCTGTACACAAGTCTTTTTTTAGAGGTTATTGTAAAGGGCATAAAGTTTACACTCTGACACTCAAATGAAATGGCAGGAAGTAAACATAGTTCACGTATAGTAAAAAACAAAAAAGGAGTGATTTCAGACTCAGCCCAGAGTGTAGCCAAGGTCTTTCATTAGTCTACTAAGCTAATGGTCGGTAGTGGATGAAATAAAGAAAATATACAGCTGCGAGTAGGAGTCAGGTTAAGGTCTCAGTTTTAGGTCCGTGCAGAACTGTATTATAGGACATAAGCTTGTGCACACTGTCAACACTTATATGGTGCAGATTTATTAAGTAGCTGCTACTGTAAATATACCGAAAGGATATCAACCAAGCCTCAGGACAAGCAGTCAGTCGTGTGAGAGAAAACAAGACGCCTGACTGACGAGGAAGAATTTGAAAGGCCCCGAAAGCCTGTTTCTTCAATCAGCTTTCGTAGTGCAAGTGATGGGGTCCTGTAAAATGCTGACAAACAAGCCAGAACTGTTTTGTTTCAGTGATTTCACATGAGAGATTTCTGTATTTTTGTGTTTTGCCTATATCTGTCCTCACTGGTTTGAAGAGAGTTGAACTCAGTTGAAAAAAGGTGACGTCAAGTAATACCTGAAGATGTTTTTTTGTTTGTTTGTTGGTTTTTGAAGCGTGAACTTTTTCAATTTGCTGCTTATTTGTTCATAAATTCTTAATTTAGGAGCAAGAGCTTGTTTTTGACATCTTTACAAAGACAATAAATAATATTTAATGAGTAATATTTGTGGTGGTGAAAATCAATTTTATTAAGTGAATAGGATTTATTTTTAAAGTCATCAAAAGTCTTTCAAGATTTAAGTCCGACTGACTTGAGGTTGGTTTACCCTCTTCTATATCCCTGAGAATAAAAGTGGATCTTTACATCTAATATGCTTCTAATCTGCTTGTAATGCACCACAACAAACTTTACCGCCCACACCGATGGTCATCACCTTGTTCTGCTGAGATTCCACTCACAGGCGATAGAGATGGGAAATAAGGTGCACAGCACAGAGAGAGATAGCGAGAGGCAAAAAAGGAGGCAAGGAGACATTTTGAAGAACAAAGGTATTATTTTTGCTGCCAATGAAACCTTTTCTGAATTGGATTCAGAATTGAGTGGGAGAGAGGGATGAAGGCAGAAAGAGAAAAGATAGAGTGAGCGTGAGAGTGGTGGCGGTGGCCCCTGCTGCTGAGCACATTGATAGCAGCCTTAATGCCTGTGATGCTCCAGCGCCAGCCGAGACAGAGGGGAATTGGTTGGAGATGGTGGAACAGGCTTAGAGGGTTCCCTGTGCCAGCCGGCCTGGCGCTGGCTCAACAGAAAGCCCTCTGTACCGCTACACAGTTATTGTTATTATCACAAAGGCGCAGCAGAAGGAGAGGCAGCTCTTGAGTTGGCGGGCTTGGCGCTGGGTTAACTGGGGGTGGGGAATAGGAAGAGGAATTTGGAAGGAGAAGGGGGTTGGTTGTCGAATCAGAGACTATGGTAAACCTCATCTGATCAGTCCTGTGAATGGAGAGGAAACAGTTGGGAAGAGTCGTTGAGGTCTTGAATGGAAACGGGGCCATGTGGAGATGGACAGATTTTGATCCGAGACGGATCGGTGGCCTTGTCAGTTGATGGCGAGCTACAAAAAAGCGTTTGAATAGAACGCGGGCAGATACCACTTCAATCTGGAGAAGGGCTGGGATGCAAACAAGGGATGCACCGGCAGTGGAGGCGGGTGTTCTCTGCTTAAATGAGTCATAGTGGTTAGAATAGAACATAATATTCTCGCCCTCAGCCCTCACACTTCAATCAGTTGGAATAAATCAGTTGGAATAAAATGTTGAGAAACGCTCTACGGGCGGAAATTCCAGAGAGAAAACCGAGGCCAGACACACAACAGGCAAGGAGGCAGGCGGATCTTGGGAACCGTGCCTGGTGGTGTGTCGTAAAATGTCGGCCCGGCACGCAGTCTCTCCATGTTGTCTCCCAGACCTAAGGGCTGCAGAATGTTCTGTGAGTCTGGCTCGGACGTCTGAAGCGACTGTCTGACAGTGACTCAGGAGCGGGTCAGCACGTACTGACGCCACATTGCTATCAAGGCCTCAAAGGACCATACCTGGGTGTCTCCTTCATCTCTGCTCATTTTCTGCAGATCACACACAGTTTACATCACAAATAACCATTTTGACAACCGTGCTGCTGTGTTTGAGAAATTAGTTTGTGTTTAGTCCACGGCTCCAGGCAGCCGGCCTGACAAGCTTTCATTCATTTCTATGTGATATGAAAATCTGTCAGCAGAAACGTACTCAATCCATTACAGAAACTCCTTGAGTCATATTTGTCTTTGAGGGGAATTTTAAAGAATGAGATCAAACATGGTCATTTATACCTTGTTGCATGATTGCACACAACCAAAGGAATAGAAATAATTCAATAAAAAATATATATGACCATTCTATCATATTACCACTGTGTGCGCGCATTTCTGCAACCTTACAACAAGTCATGTAGAATTAAGAGGGTAGATAGCTATTTTAAAATGCATGCTACATGTTTTTGGATTACTTTTGTGATGTATTTTCCTGCCCTTCAGGCAACCAAAAGATTTATAAGCTGAATATTGAAACGTGCTTATATTACATAATCCAACCGAAAGAACAGTATTGTTGCAGCACAGATGTTTCAGAAGAATGTGAATCATACATACGATCCTTTAAAGATAATGTAATGGTGACAAAATTGCTGAAAAAATTAGAATATGAACACATGAGAATGAACATTGAATTTGTTTGAGTTCACACAGAACACTGACAATATCCTTAACTACCCTTAATTACGTCGGACTAATCGTCTTCAGTGCATTCACGTCTCCTCTGCCTTAATGGAGGAACAAGCGTGTAACAGGTGACTTCAGCTCTGCCGTGGGAATGTTAGGTGTCAAATCCAAAATGCCTGCAGACATTGCGTGTTCAACCTTTCAGTTGGTGTTGTGTCGTGGTTATCTGTCTCACATGACTCTGCTAACAAAGAGTTCAGTTGGAATTCTGAACAAAAAGAGGCGCTCTGGTGTAGAGATGAAGTTCGCCGATAATGTGACCTGAGAAAGTTTTACGAGTCTACCACCAAGTAATCTTTTTTCCAGATGGTTACAAATGGAAAACAATGGCTGCCTGGATCAGTTGATGACATTCATCCAAATTTCTAAAACACAGCTGCATGGTTTGCAGAATGGCTGCTTTATATCCAACGTCTATGTGACTGAATCATTTTCATACAGAAATGAATGGAAAATAAAGGATCCACTGGAACGAAGGCAACACAATTTCTAAAACATGACAGCGCGGCTTGCTATTTGTGATGAAAAGGAATTGTGATTGATTTTCATATCGTATGGAAATGAATTGGAAAACAATGGCTGCTTGAGGTGGTAGCTGCCCTACAGTACAACAGCCTAGGTTGCAAAAAAAAAATCTGCTTGTAATGCAAAGCACATGTGATTGATTGATTTTTGCACCATATGGAAATAATAGAAACCAATGGCTGCCAAAAACTGTACAGCATGCATTTTAGAATCACATTAAATGTAGGCCTACTGTACATGTTAAGGAGACAAAGCTCATTCCCAAAGTGATAGCATGAAAACTATGAGAGGGTTGTAATGTATCGGTGGGCTCTTCGTATTTCTGCTGTACTTAAAAATGACAAACATGGGGATCGTTTGAGTTTACAACCTTTACAGTCATATGTCACGCAAGGAGTTACATTTGAAATACATTTATCCTAACAACCCCAATCCATCAATCTACACCAGCAACAACCTGATTGTGGTCCCACTGGTATCAGAGGAGGAAAAAGTTATAATGTAATCATGCATCTGAAATTGCACTAAATTTTAATGTGATTAATGACACAGTCGCCTCATAAAGTATTCAACCCCCTAACTTTCTGCATATTGTTCTCATTATACTATGTACCAATTTTAATAAATCATCACGCACTCACAGTGTGTTTATAATGGGCTTTTGATGCAATGCCTTATGAGCAACACTTCAAGTAATGTGTTGCCCTTATTTTTTCTTCCACCGCAAATGGGATTAGTTTTTGAGTTCCTGCACACACTAAAATGGGTTTGATAGAGGTTTGTATGAATCTGAAGAGTCTGTGTGTGTGTGTGTGTGTGTGTGAGTGCGTGCGTGCATCTGCTCTTGTTGTTGTGTAGCGAGGCCTGATGGGAGTCCAGGTCCGGGGGGTACAGCTCTAGTTAATAATTCAGATGAGGCTCATTATCAAGGCAGCACAGATCTCTCTCTGATTCCACCTTAATTGCAGGCAGGATGTGCCTCTCAGACACACTCTCAAAGTCACTCCCCCTCCCGTCTGCAGCTGCAAATGACTACCACACACACACACACACACACACACACACACACACACACACACACACACACACACAGAATCTCACCAGACCCCACCACAGTGCAGCAGGTCCCCTCTCTGAGATCAGGGCTGGAGCAGGTGAATGGGCATTTGGAGATGAGTAGATAAATCCCACTCAGAGATTATGACTACACAGTATCAACTCCGAGGGCCACGCACGTGCTCATATTATGAGTCACTTACAGTTTTAATCAGATCTTCACAAGAGATTTTCTCCTGTTGGAGGGGGGGACTCAACAAACTAAGATTGATGGCAGGTAATCAGTTGGAGGACAGCCGCTCTGTGATTAATGCTGCTGGAGAGTGAAGCTCTCAGCGCCACGCTGGATGCCCTGGATCACGGCTTTTCAACCCCAAGATTTCTGTAGAGACGAACTCGTGGAGGGGCGTGTAAAAACAAGAGAACTGCTGCTGCCTCACAAGTACTATCACACCTGTGAATGCATTAAAATAATACCCAAGTATTTCACAGTGAGCTTACCGTTCAGCGATTCCCCCACAGGTGACTGTACCAGATGCCAGAATTAAATTTAGTCATACAGAACACTAGTCAATTTAGTCAATACAATGCCTATGTTAGTGGGAATGAGAGTCTCCTCCGCAGATGGAGTATAATCTGACCTGCCATAACTTATCAATGTCTAAATACCGCACTTAAACATTTGTTTGTCATGCTGAGGTAAGATTTATGTGAATGAACAATATTGTATCCACACTGCTGCTGATGATAGCCTTTGTGCAGCTTGCACTCATAGAAACAGTAATCAGCTGTAGCCTGCGATTGTCAAGTCAAAGATGGATATTGGCTTGGAGATGGTATTCCTTCATTTCAAATCGATCCAGTCATGATAGGTGGACCTGTGCTTTTCACCAGGGAGTTTTTAGTTCAGGGTTTTTTCTATTGTTGGATCAATTTACTGGAATAAGAAAATGAGAGAATGCGGACATGTAGCACAGTGGACACTGTGCTCGTAGACTCTCTGAGTTAGAGGTCTGACTTAGTTTAAAGGAGGAGAAGGAGTTCAGTGGTCCTGCAGCCCACTGAAGTGAGAGAGCTTTCTATGTGCACTCACTGGGTCTTCCTTTTTAAGTGCTGCATGCAAGAAATGTCCTCAAATTGAGTTTGATGAGGGCTTTAACCAAATGGATTTGTTTGAGTCATATGTTTGAGTCTCAATGACAATGCTGGCATGCTGATGCTAGGTTGGTTTAAACGTTGACCCTATTAGCCATTTAACTTTAGTGTTATATAATTGCAAATGCAAGACAAGTGTTTATCTTTGCAGGCTATAGACTATACAGTATATAAAGATGGATGACATGAAAGCTTCCAAAAGTAAAGACAAAGAATATGGATTTCCCCCTGCTGGCTGGCTGGCTACAGTATAAGTCATAAACCGTGTCTCCTGAATGTAAATGAATAGGAAATGGCCCAAAGTCAAAGTACATACATTTATTTATTTGATGCTATAAATAGGGGATGAAACGTCCGGATTGACGGCTAAGTGGGTGAATCAGCACGACCTCGATAGTGTGGCTCCACTACTCCGCCGATTTTGGCTCCAAATGCCATTAAATCATTTTTGGTACAGTGGGAGGAAGTGGAGACTCAGTTTTAAATCTTGATACAGTCTCTGGTATTAAACATGTACTGGATGAGTTAAGCATTTGCCCAAGTGATGGCAAATTCTCCTGAGGGAAACATTAACGTGAATCCCTCAAATATTTGTCAAAACCTTCAAAGCAGCAAATATCAACTTTCAAAGTAATGTTTGTACAAAATTACTTTTTTTTTTATCATGTCATAACAATCCTTTATTTTTGTCACCATGGAACTCTGAGTTGACACAGCATTGACAGCTGCAGTAACATTACCTAATTGTTTCAGGGCCCTTTGTATCACCACTGACACAATTTGCTACGTTCATGTCCCAAGATTTCCCACAGCAGAGTTTGAAGATTGGTGGTGTAAAATGTCCTCTTACGACTCTAAGGTGACATTTTTATGAATGTAACTTACCCAGAAATGGAGCAGAACAGGGAGACTTATTGTATATAGCAATTTGTGGTATTGATTTTGATCAAATCTCATGAGCACACAGCCACTCAGTGTGGTGAGGCTGAAAGAAAAAGGTTACTGTTTCTTCTTTTTTTTTTTTTTGGGAAATGAATGTTACAATAATTAAAGAATAACAGAGCATATTTGTGAAAAGCTCTACTCCATAATTCAACAGTGCTATTAGTCACCCTTAATGCCCATTGTTCTCAGTGTAGTTTAGGTTCTGTTCAGCAACAGTCATTTTCCTGCAATTGAATCCATTTTCATTACAGACGTCTGTAATTGGACTTAGATCGTTGTTGATAAAAGCCTGCAGAATATTAAAGCCATTAGTGTCTCAATTGCAAGATCATTTGCTGTGTTTCAGCCGGAGCTATTCGCTCATTGTCTTTGTAAAAAGTCTGTTAAAGCCGCCGCTACACCCGCGAAGGTGTCTGCTAACGATGTCAAGCCGAGCCGAGACACAGAAAGAGAACAACATGCCTACTGTTTTTTTGTCAGCTCAAAGCAGGGTCAGGGGAGAGTGTTTTCACTAATGAATATTCATCAGCCCTGCGACATATTTGGACAAATTACAGTGAAAGCCTTTCAAGCTGGAGCTCAGTAGAGAAAGTCGTATTCGGAGATTATTAATCAAATATCATTGAACTACTTAGAATCACAGCTAAGCAAATTTTAATTATTTTAATTGTACAATTGTGCTGCGTGCCTGTGTGAATGTGTGTGTGTGTGTGTGTGTGTGTGTGTGTGTGTCATGGCCTGCTGAGGGCGGTCTAGGAGGCAGACAGGGGTTAGCAGCGTAAGACGACCCCTCGGTGGATTTCTGTGTCAGTTTGATGAAAATAGGTCAGGATTCAGAGCTTGGCGTTTAGCATTCTGCCCATGTGATGGCTGACGCCGCGCCTGACGACAGCCGTACCCTCGAATGAACCCCAGACTTTTTTCCCTGTCTCATTGTTTCTCCCCCTCTCTCTGTCTGTCTCTGGGATCTAAACCCTGTTGAACCTTTAACTCTCTGCCGTGGTGTCCCTCACTTGAAGCTCAAGTAGAGACATTTCTGTGGCTACATAGATTTAGTCCACTCCAGTGCTGAGATTCACAATAGACTGCATCTGGTGGAATTTATTTGATTTAGATGTACTTTTGACTATTGTAGTCCCACTTTCCAAAGAGAAAATAAATGTGCTGCAAAGTTATACAAGGATAATAATTCAGCTGTGGCCAGTAGTGACCTAGCTTAGCATAAGGTCCGCAGTATGTTTGGTCACCAATAGAAGGGCTTGATTTATTATTCTCCCACAGAGCAGGCCCTCATCGCTCATGACTGGCATGCTTTAAAAAGCATCTCTCGTAAAGGTGAATTCACTCAGCGATGAGCCAGTTCAATGTTCAGCTACATCTGAGCCGTGGCGATTAAGTCACAGCAACCAACTCTGGCATGTGGAGAATCGACTGAACACACATACTGGGTAAATATAAAGCTAACAGCGAGGGGAGATAAGTGAAAGAACTGCTGTGAGGTCAGGTCTGTTAAGTGAATTTTCTGATAAGGTTGATTTGTTTCCAATTAGATTACCTTGACAGAAGAAAAGGTTGTTTCATAGCCTTCAAAACACGGACGACCGAGAATGTGTGGCTCTCTCTGCCGGCCATTAGCAAACAGCTCATTTAACCGTGAATGTGGGACTTGTCGCTATTGAGCTAACACTAGTTTCTGCTCTGCTTGCACCAGAGCGCTACAACAAGAGTGAGCCACGTTACTGTAGTAGCAAGGTTATAAACAGTCTGAATGATTTAATTCATCGTTTGACTTTTGTACACATGAAATATCTAATCGACATATCGGTCGGAAATTTTACTGAACACATTATTGTTCACTAGAGCATGATATTTCTTTTGCTTTGCTTTAACACTACCTCACTTAATTTTTGTAAAAGTAATATATCCCATAATCGAAAAAACATTGCCGATTCCAGTGCATGAAAAGTGGTCTCAAAGAAACAATTATATTAAATTATATTTAAATTAAATTTGCTCAGCACTTTCATTCTCCCAAGGGAATGAATGAATGCATGTTTGTACTGTATTTGATATGTGTATGATCTTTCTTTTAGTGTCAACCTCAGGAAATAAATTTGATTACTATAACGATATAAACACTATATTTCGACCCTTATTTTAAGACTCTTCAGATCATAATAACGCTGTTGGCACTGACCAGTACTTTCATATTTTGGCTTTAATAGCAATTTTTATCTTGAATGGCCACTGGCATGGCTTTTTAGTGTCTGTGATGTCTTGTTAACAGATCCATCAAGGGAGGAGGGAAATATGATTATACAACGCAGTGAAATGCAGATTGACCTATTAGCTGCTGTAATCACGTGTATCGGCCATGAAATAAATAACTCTGGGGTTTAGAATTCCCAGGTTCACTTACATGTCAACAGTTCTTTTTGTGATTTAATTCTTGCAGATTTGTTAGGAAATCTGCACCAATAAAGTGGACTAACAACTAGAGTGCACTGAGCAGTGTTAGGTAACTTTGTCTCATATAGACGGCCAAAAGCTAGTTATGATACTTGTATTATTTTACGGTAAATGGTTTGTATTTATATAGGGCTTTTCTAGTCTTGATGACCACTCAAAGCGCTTTACAATACAGGTCATGGCCATTCACCTATTCACACACACATTTGTACGGTGCATCTATGAGCAGGATCTTGCCCAAGGACACTGGGGAATCCCTTCTGGTTGGAGAAAGACCGCTCTTCTGCCTCAACCACCCATTTTTTATAGTTTTTATCACATGCTACATATTGCTAAATAAAGTTATGTTTAATCAATAGGAAACTAACTGTTAAATAAATACACTTATCTCGTATATTGGTTGGCCACAGATATACGAGGCACAGAGATTGGTCAATAAGGACCCAATGACCCAAAGTTTTGCTCCAGAGCCTCCTCACAGTTCAATCCAGCCATGAACATGAACGTGTCGGTTTATTCCTGAAGAGAAGGCCGAGGCATATGCACCTGCTAGTGTTACTATTAGGTTAAATGTTTGCTCAGTCCCAAAACACGTCTATTATGTTTACTGTCTGCAAAGCCTTATTTGTCCAGTGTCTGTTTCCTTCTTTGTTAGCCTCCTACCTTGTGAACTGTGAGATTGAGCCTCCCCACCTGATTTATTGGCCCTCTGAAAGTCTGACTTCATCAAATCCTTGATACGGCCAGTCATATATACTGTCTATGATGAGTGCCACCAAAGTCGATGTGTGGATTTAATGGCAGCATTAATCTGCCTGTTTAATGGTGTTGTTGAGTGGAAGGTGGCCACGGCAAGACGCGGCACTAAAAGATGAGTTATAGGCCCAGCCGGCAAACGATGAAAGGGCAAAATGCAAAATAGTCAAGAAGTGGAGGAGAGAGGTGGAATTAAACAAGGTCCTTCCTCTGCACTGCGCGGGACAGAGGACAGATCGGGTCCGTCACTGAACAAGGTGTGACATTAAAACGTCTCAGACAGTGCTGTCAAACTTTGCAGTGGGTCGTCACAGGCTGTGACGTTTTCCTAAACGCATGTCTCAGGTGATATTTTCATCTGTTA
Source organism: Hippoglossus stenolepis (assembly GCF_022539355.2). Taxonomy (NCBI): domain Eukaryota; kingdom Metazoa; phylum Chordata; class Actinopteri; order Pleuronectiformes; family Pleuronectidae; genus Hippoglossus; species Hippoglossus stenolepis. The sequence continues at coordinate 19,880,761 of NC_061499.1, read as the reverse complement.
GCGCGATTTCCATCTTTGCTGATTCATTGAAAATACTCAATAACTCATCCTCAAGTGAGATTTTATGGGATTTCACAAGTAACTTCATTTCTCTTCTTGTCATAGCGGATGAGACTGAAACATGTTTAGACTACATAGCATACACCTTCTTTCAGGTGTTTCCCACAGCAGTCAACACTGTGGCAGGTTTTTCTCTCAGGTTTTTGGTAATGAGGCCCAGTGAGGACGTCGTCATGTTTAATTGGCTGTGGTTATAAACAAGGTTATGAATAATGAAGAATAATGATTAAGATTGGGACGATGATAAAAGGTTTTTATCATGTACGATCTGTGCCACCAAGTGTTATCCACTTCTGTTAGGATAAACACCAGTGGTGAAACATTACATTTACTCATTTGTGTGTTGTGGTGAAATGTTATTAAATATAATTACTCAAGTACTTTATTTGGGGTATTTATACTTTACTTTATGTGCATTTCATACAACTTTATAACTTTCCACTACATTTTCGGACAATTTATGTGATCATAATGATGAGCTCATAAAATATGATGCATTTTTATAGATTTAATTACCAAGCAGAATACACAATAGGAAAAATTTGCTCCATGTCAACCAGCTGAAACATCACAATTCTGCTTACCTCCTAAAACATCCGTAATAATAATTGATCATATCATTTAATTAAATTAATTATGTTAATATCTGTATTTAATTAAGATTTCAAACACTAACCTTTTGGGTGGGACAACATTTTTACACTATTACAACTTCACCAGTTCAAATATTGAAGTTTTTACTCAGCTACATTTATTTCGAAGCTATATCTGGCTAACTATATGTAAAATAGATTAAACAACAAGCACATGCCATCGCTAGTCACATTTCTTTGTATGATTTAGCTTGTGAAAACAGTTGCATAACTTTGTGGCTGTGGAGGAGTTTTGCCAGCTGATGATGTCGTGACCCTGATAATGTCATAATGATGTCATCAAGGTCAGTTGGGGATCGGGAACAACAGATTTTATTGGAAACTTGCATTTCAGACTAGTAATGTGACACGTTTGTGTTAACAAGGCAGACAAGGTCTAACAAAAAATGGACTCATGGAATTGATCAAGTTTTTGAAAGTGCAACACTCAGTCGCTGCTCAATGCATCTGGACTACTATTTTAGAACTCGGGGCTTTTACTTTTAATGAACATTTTTAGGTAGTGGTATTGCTAAAGTGCTAATAGGAGAACAATAATAATTTGAATAAGTCTTCACTGATTAAAAGGATGTAGATCTCTTGTATGATCATTATCATATGTTGATGGGAAGATCTTAATCTAGTACAGGATTTTGACCAGATGCTATTATAGCATTAAGGAAATGAGGGGCTATATTATTGTATCTGTTTCAGTGGAGCTCAGCTGTACCGTGCAGATGCCGTAACTGAGGGGTTTTTTCTTCACTCTGTTTAGGATACAATTTTGAAAAGCCTGGAAACGGTTTGACATGAAAATTGAGCAGTATTGAATATCATCAAAAACAATTTGCAGCTCCACTCCGGAGATATTGGCAGATATGATGTGAGCTGAAGCCTGCAGTCATGGAGCTGATGGGAGGATGGAGGAGGACAGGATGGTCATACAGCACTGTGGGTTCGCGTGACTGTGCAGTGTACGGGCCTGTCTGTGCGATACTCACAAGACAAGTATTAGAGACGCAGCGCTGTGGCCTTCCCTCCACTCTGTCCTCGCTCTTCCCTGCATGCCCTCTCCCTTCCCCACTTTCCTTTACCCTCTCCTTCCCTTTCCGTCTCTGCTAATGATCTGCTCCGCCTGTCGCTGCCTGGCTGACTGATGCCCACTGACAGCCCCACTCATGCGGAAAGGCTGTACCCCTCCTCCCCTCCACACACACACACACACAAACACACACACACACACACAGTAATAAAGTCCTACACATCCCAGCGCAACATATTTACTATGCATATGTGACACACATGCACTATGCACGCCAACTTGCGTAAGCACTCACGGTGAGATAGATAGATCCAGATTAACAAATCACGCCCATTTGTTCGCTCATATGTCAACAGACATATATGTAGAGCAGATGACAAACACACAAATAGACCACACTGTATACGTTATCCACAGAGAGCACTCCTCCTCCTCCATACAATAGCATGCTAATGGGGCAGCTGACTTATACCATCCATGGCATTTTTATGCAAATTACTACGCGCTGAATTAGATAGACTCGAGAGTGGCATATTTTAATGAAATTCCCACAGTGTCAGAAAATATATTTTTTTGCTTTGTTGAGGCAGAATGTTTTTGTGTGTGTTGATAAAGAAATGTGTAATAGATGAATAATGTAATAAATGAAGCGGGGAATGTATTAGTTATATGAATAATGATGCAGGATTGACATGATAACCTGTGCAACAATTAGTATTAAATACATTTCAACACAACTTCCCAGAGGATTCACATGGTAGGTTCACATTAGTTTGCAAAGTTCACACAGTAGTCCTAAGCTGTGCATTACATGTTTGTTTACACCCTATAAGTACAAGTTATTGACTGATAAAAACACTCATCAGCTGCAACCCTAGTATGTATATTATGTTTATGTTTAAACAACGATTTGGAGTCACACTAATAGATTATTATTACTTAAAAAAACATCTCTGAGTTGTTCGTAAACAGTTTTCTTTCCCTTTAAATCAAATGAATAGTTTCTCCATCCACAAAGGTCTTTTCACACCGACTCTTACCTGTAGGACTAAACCGATTCTCTGCGGTTTTCTGTTTGAATGAATAAACCACATCCTTGTATAAACCTGCTGGTAGGTGAGATTTCTATTAAACATAATACAAACGATAGTCGATTGGAAACGATGCTCAGAAATAAATTGCCGCCACTTCACACGTTTAGCAACGCCTCCAAATTGCAGCTTGTGGGTGTAGCCTACTTTCTCAGGGAAGTAATAACTTCAATCCTTTCTTTCATTAGAGCGTGCTCAAACACTAACACAGTATCCTCCTGCTGCTCCTGCTCCTAATTACTAATTGGCCCTTACTAATAATAAACAGCCATGCATATGGATATCTGATCAAAATAACTTATTTGAATCAATTCAGGGTAATTTATTCTCACCATTATTTTCAGATTCCCAGTGTGGTATTGATCAACTCGATAACAAATATGTAATCAATCCATTATATCACTGGAAGACAATTTATCGAAGTGCCGCTCGGCTCAGGCCGCCCGCACACCACTTCAGCAGCCGTGCCCTGCCAGGGGAGATCCAGGGAAGAAAGAAATGAGGTCAGTAAGCAACGCTGCGGTGTAGGGCGACACCCCTGGGCTCCCCTCAGTCCCAGCCTGCACATGGCCCACAATCCCCCAGCTGATGGCTCAGCCCTGCCATTACACTCAGTTATGCAAGGCTCTGCGAGGCCCTGGCACCGATTAGACCAGGAGACTCGGCCAGGTACTTCACTGCTGTACAAAATAGCTGGGCTGTAAACCAACGTTAGAGGTAGAGGAACACAGAGCATGCTGACTTGGAGCATGGATGGTATTTTTATTTAGTGGAATGTTTTGGTACGACTAATTTATGCAGTAAGGCCCACTTTAAAGGGTTTATAAGCTGTAACAAATGCTTTATTAATTAACATTTTATAGATTAGCTATACGTCATTAATGACAGCTAGGTTTGGGTTGTCAGGTTTTGAAAAGTTTTCTCTTTCTGTTGAGTCATTGACGGCCAAATCATTAGGTGCTCACGAGTTATTCGATTTCAAACAAGCATCAAGTCAGTTATAAATTAAAATAAATCATAAATAAATGCCAATAAATACAAATTCTGCAGTTAACACGTGTTCATTAAATTGGTGGCTAAGTCATGGCAAGGCATGGTGAGTTTATTTGTACAGAACATTTCAACAGGGCAATAAAAATACATTTACATGAAATATAAAAGGCATCATGACAAATTGTAGAATAATAAGACCATATAAAACGAAGTATTTAAAAAAAGAGTTACATAGAAAATTATAAATACAAACAATAATAACAAAAACTTAAATGTACAAACCTTGACAAAAGGTTTTTACAATAATCTTCCATTTCTTCAGTTGTAGCCTAAATGCTGGTAAATAGTGAAGTGCATTGTGGTCTGGATGCGCTGTAGTTAAAATGACAATGTAGGAAGACCCACACCACCAAAGGTATTCATGACTAATTGTCTGATAGCTCATTAGTAAATGTGTAATTAATCATTAATATTCCTTCATACAAATTATAAACTGCCTTGCTGAGGGGAACTGGTGGTAATGGTAAATGGTAAATGTTTTGTATTTATATAGTGCTGGTCTAGTCTTGAAGCAAAGCTTTTTACAGTACAGTTTTTGCCATTCACACACAAATTCTTTTTTTTCTATGAGGGGTTCAGCATCTGCATTTACACAATGTTCAGTGTCGTCACTATTCGTCCCTGATTACCTTTTGGAGGTGGTTTTGCCGATCAGATCACAAAACTGTCCTCAATGCATTGCATCGTCCTCTATGTCATTGCAATGCCATCACCAAAAAGGACTTTTAATGCAGGTGTGTAAATAAAATGGTGAATAAATGTGTAGAGAGTTAATACCTTCTCTGTAACACATTGTAAAATATTACATTAACTGTATCAAACCCCAGAACCACCATTTAATGCGTTTTGGATGAATGATTATAATTTTTTCTAATTTATATATATATATCTATTTCTTTATAATTTTTTAATTATAATAACTTAAGTTAACAACTGGTGCCATCTTCAACATTGCTTTTTGAACAAATAATGGATCAATGAATTCCTTTCAGCCTCAGCCAGACTGTGTGTTTTGTGCTAATTAGCAAATGTTAGCATGCTGCCACACTAAACTGCAGACAGTGAACATGGCGAATATTGTACCTGCTAAACATCAGCATGTTAGCATTGTTATCAACATTGTCAGCCAGTCCAGCCTTGCAGAGACAATAGCTACCTAATCCTTGCTTGAGTCCGACTGTGTGAATAACTGTATAAATGTCGTCTGTTTGTGTTTCTCTCTCTCGTCTGATCGACTTCAAACTTGGAGGTTGTGTTGCTGGGGACCCAACGCAGAGCAATTGTGAAGTATTTTGGATGAGTGGTCCTTGAGAAAATGGAAAAGTTTGTTAATAGGAACAGGCACATTTCCAAGAGGCAGTCACGAGTGCTGTATTATTTTGCAATCTCAGACCTACAACACTCACTCAAACATTCCAAATTGAGATGGTAAAATCCCTTCTTGGCAAAACTGGGTACAACTCAGGCATATGGAACTATTAAAGCTTGAATATCTTGAATATTTGGGCAACGTGGGGAAAACACTTAGTGAAGGGCAGCATGGAGGGAGTTAAGAGACATCGCTACATTCTCAGCTATGTCTTCCCTTCAAACATACATGGGAGTCTAACCACAAATAAAAGAGTGGAGATGTTACAAAAGATTGACACACAGCCACAGTTAAAAACCACAACCCATTTCCATTTTGTTTCAATTAACAGGACGGTTTCAAACTTTGTTAGCTGCGGTTGGACGGTGGAGAACAGCCGAGTTACTTCTCAGTTCAAGAAAACGCGACGACACTTAGATGTTCAGGCAGCAGAACTTCAAGCCTCTAATGAAGTTTCTCGTCTGCTCTTTGAAAGACTGAACGCTGCGGTGTACTCCACCCCCCAGCTACCAGTTTGACCCCCCCTCCCTCTTCACTCACACACTCACACACACACATGTGCAGACGCTGAAACGCACACAAAAAACACACATTCCAGCATCCCCATTAGCAATTCATGAGCGGCGTCTCATTAGACTTTAAGTTTTACCATAGGCCTCTGAAGTATATGGCTGGAGCAGTTATTAATATTTCATAGTCTCCTATTGAGGAGCTAAAAACGAAGTCGACCCGCTTCCGCTACAAAGTGACTTGCGCTCCTCTTTTTTTTCCCTTCTACTTTTTTTACCCCCTCTTTTCCCTGTTCGTTAGACTGTCTCTCTCTTCCCCCTCTCCTCACCGTTCACTCCTCTGCCGTCGCTTTTCTCTCTTTAGCTTCCTCGCTTCCGATCCTTCTCTGCCACACAGACCTTAACTCAAACTGACTTAATTGGGCTGTCTTTGTTCTGGGAAATGTGGGCATACCTTCGCCTTCTCCCCGGCATAGAGAGAAAAGAGAAGTAAAAAGTGGTGGAGGGGGAGGAGGAGGAGGGGGAGGGAAACAACAGAGGAGGAGTATAGGGGAAACGACGGAGGAGAAACCTGAGTGAACCCTGGTTGCTCCATGAGTACTCCCTGTGCCATGCTCGGGTTAGGGGGGGGCGGGGGGCTCCGGGAGGGTGGGGAGAGGGAGGATGGGATGATGTTAGCTTGTGTGATTGTGCGAGCGCGGAGAGAGAGAGAGCGGCGGATGATGGGGAGGGGAGTCTTGAGCGTTCACTGGGTGTCTGTCAGACTGGCAGACAGGAGCTCTGCCCCCGAAACAAACCCATGCATGAATAAGTCAATAAAGACATGTCTGTGCTTTGTGTGTGTGTGTGTGTGTGTGTGTGTGTGTGTGTGTGTGTGTGTGTGTGTGTGTGAGTGAGTGAGACAGAGTAAAGGGAGGGAAGAGGGGAGCATCAGATGAGGATAAGGGTGATCAGGGTGATGAGGCTTCTTGTTTCCCAGCGTCTGTGACAATGAGACAGACTCCACATTCCGGCACAGTGAGAAACAGACTTGGAGAAAGCGGGAGGACGAGTGATCAAAACCAGAGGATGAGAGAGGAGTGCTTTGAATTGGTTGGGACAGTTACAGCATGTTTGCACATTGCACGAAATTGGTTGGAAGCAAGTATGTGGGAATGTGCTGTGTGTCTGTGTGTGTGTGTGGGGTGGGGTGGGGGGTTACAGTTTTGCAAACGCCTCAAGCTGAGACCCGACTCATCCCAACTGGAATCTCTCTGTTCTTGCTGAAAGTAAACCCCAAATTTATCATGTGGCAGTAAAAAAAGGTCAATGGGAGCAGGCTCAGTTTTTACATAAAAATATCTAGTTTTACTACACATGTTCTATTTTCTTATTTTTAACATGGTGCTAGTCTCCAGGGTTGTTACTCGCTCCTGTCCACTGTGGTGCCTTGCTGCTGGTTGGTACAGGCAGAGCAGGAGATGTTGAACAATTTCACAATTTTTGTTAGTTTCTTAACCTGAGACCTGCTTTTAACTTTAACTAACATGACAGTTGCCTCTTGTATCCTGCGTCAATCGGGTGCACACTCAATACGCATCACGCTCTTGGATGGTAGGCGCAGTGTAGCCGCAGTATTGTGGAAAGTTTTAAAGAAAACTAATAGACCCGCAATTACCCACGTCTGTGTGATGTGTCATCGCTGCAGCACAGTTACAAACATGCTCGACAAATTAGCTGGCGACACATCAGCAGGGCGACCATTTTAAAAGTCCACGTGGAAACCTGCAAAAATAAATGGAAACTGTTTCAGTGGAAAATGTCGGGTGCCAATGGTGTGTTTTGTCCACCAGTCACCAGTCGCCTGAGTTGTCTACGCAGCTTGTTTATCAGCGAACCACTGAGTCCAATTTTCCACAAGTTAATACATGTTTGTGTTGTCATAGTTACTTTTTACATCATTCAACTCAACTATTAGTTCTATAGGGCCTGATGTCTTGAATTAAAACATTGACATTAGTCATTAATGAAACGTCTTTAATCAAAATCCACTGTTTTATGGGGAACCGTCCATCATGAACGTTTTGTGTGACAGTCAGGTTGGGCACTGGCGATTTGAAGAGAGAAATTCATTCAAAAGTTAGAAGCCTTGGGCAACAAAATGAAGTTCTTCTGTTTGACCCAAACCCGACCTGAGATTCCTTTCAGACTATTGAATTCACATCATGGTAGAAGAGTTCCAGTGTGTGTAGAGGGCGGCGAGAGGTAAGAGCTTCAGGTGTTAATATATTGTAGCTCCGCAATTATTGCTCCCTTGACACACATGTACACCTCTATGTGACAGACCAGTCGTGGGCAATGAAAAGAATGATTTAGTGAGAGCTGGTGAAGTCCGAGAGAGAAAAAAGAAGAAGAGGAGAAGGCAAGAGACATGGGGGAGGAGGGATGGTGGGGGAGAGACAGCAACACAGAGAGAGAGAGAGATGGAGGATGGAAACAATTCAGTGTCCTTGGAAACCAACAAGGCTAATTTGAATTTGAGACTGAGGACTTCTTCTCTCTTCTTTCGCCTCGTATGACCTCCTCGTCGCCTTTCTTCTGCGCTCCCCAATCAGTTTAATCTCTCTCCGTTCATCCCTCCCAGATGCTCTCTGTCTCTCTCTCTCTCTCTCTCTCTCGCTCTCTCGCTTTCTTTTCTCGCTCCCTCCCATCCGTCGTTCATTACGGCTCACTCTCACCAAAGCAGATTTCTTTCCATGACGGATGGGCTCTGTGAAAGCTCATCCAAAAGCTCTGTCAGATCTTCTGCTCACGTAGTAAAAAGCCCGAGAGGCGGGCGGTTCACTCAGGGACATGCGTGGCATTACGGGGTGGGGATTGTGGGAGTCAAGAAGGGGTTTGGTTTCAGGGTACTTAACGTCATTTTGTCAATGCCTGGATCTGGTTGTGGTTGGCCACGCTGCGACCACATTAGCCATGGGAAAACGCTTGCGCTTTTAAACATTTTTTTCTTTTTAAAGATCTCCCTCTTCTTTTGCTCTCACCCCATCAATTTTCCCTTTGCATTATTTCAACAGTCTCTGTGGTTCTGCAACAAGCCTGATGCCTCGCAGGCAAGTCCCTCTCTTTCAACATCTTAACCATAACCCCCTCCAGCCTTTCTCTCCTTACTCCATTCTGCCCTCACTTTTCCTCCCCATCGCTTTTTCTCTCTCTGTCTACGATGGTCAGGTCTCATGGGGGAAGACAGTTGGCAGGATGCAGGCTTGCTGCCATGGCAACAGGAACCCTCCCTCTCCCTCAGGTCTCCTTAGCAACTAGTAGCTTGGCTTTGTTGTAATGAGCCGGCCCAGCATGCCATGCCAGTGAAGCACGAGATGTGTGTGTGTGTGTGTGTGTGTGTGTGTGTGTGTGTGTGTGTGTGTGTGTGTGTGTGTGTGTGTGTGTGTGTGTGTGTGTGTGTCTGTGTGTCTGTGTGTCTGTGTGTGTGTGTCTGTGTCTGTGTGTGTGTGAGTGCACACTGTCAGTGAGGGGTTTGACTTCTGCTCTGATGTTAGTTAGTAGTACAGGATAACTTCTGATAAATGTTTGACTTGTGGATATGTACACTGCTCCCTTCCGTGTCTTCTCTCATCAATTTCACTTCAATTTCCCAGCTTGCATCTGCTGAATGGAAATACATAACCTTGTCTTGGAATAATGAACACTCAGCACATGTAGAGAAGAGTCTGATTAAAAATAAACAAAAAACTCTTGGCATACTTAAAAATAGCACATCTGCTGAGAGATGTGTTTCTCTTAAAAGAGATTTGAATTATCAAGAGGTGTGACAGGAGGAATTGGCATTTTCTGGCAAAAAAAAATGTTAACCTCAAGTCGCAGTCCCTTGAGTTTTGTAAAATGTCTCCAAAGCTGGTCCGAATTCAAAAAAAGGACTAATTGAATCAAACTAAACTTTGATGCATTTATTGTCTGCAGTGATCGTGTATGATTGCCATAAATGAGCTATAATTACTGTTCCTGACTTGCTTTTGTATTTAAGTGTGGGCCCCAAAGCAGGTGTCAGGTTACTAAGAAACAATCAAAGATGAAACTAATGAGGATCCATTGTGAAAGGAGACAATAACCAAGTTTAACTGAAATAAAATACAACATTTTGTTTTGATAAATGTTGCTATCTGAGGTCATTAATCCTGCGATGTTCGTGGCCGTTGATGAAAGGAGTCACATGTTAAGTTTTACAGTGCAGTGAGTCCAGATCTATGAATTGCTGCCCACAACTACAATTGCATTAGGGAGTGGCAGCATTTTCAACTGCAACGATCTGCAAGAGATTATGAATCATATTGGATTGAAAATTTGCCACATAAATGATGACAAGCAATGGTGAAACTGATTCAGTTATCTACTTACATTCTAATGTCCATTTTAAAACAGCCCTCACACACCCAGATGTATACTGACAGAGCTACTGATGGCTCTATGTAGTGACTACAGTAAAATGGGTGAAAAAATCTGGTCGTTACTTGTGCAAAAAATGATACTTTTAAAATTACAAAGGCATTGGTGGACAGTCTCACAGTCAAACTGGGGGCTATGTTTGTGTAAGTATATTTTCGGGTGTTTTGCCACTGCAATAAACCTACTTATTTACCTACTCAATAGCCCCTTTCCACGAATCAGTGAATGGTCAGCATCTGAAAGAACGGAAAGGAAATGTAGCATTTATAAGGTGTGTGACTTGGGAAAAGACACTCGGCCACTCAGGCAAACGGGAGCAGCAGTCTCAGCAGTGAAAGTGAGAGAGCGTCTTTGTCCTGGCAGTTGAGTGTCGATGTTGTGTTGCTGTAACCAGGACACATCAGCTTAACAGAGAAAAGATTTAGTAAATATAACCAAATATTGGAAAGTAAGAAAATACCAACTTCATTTGCCACAGGCCTTGTTCTTCAAAATGTATTTTTGAACTTACATAGTCACACTAACAAGAGGTGTTCCCATAAATTACAGTATTAGATCAGAAATTCATCATTTATTATGATGAATTATCCAAACATTATCCTGCTAACACAATGGCACACTAAATGAAAAGAAATAAACCAAACGTCCATCCTGCTTGACCAACAGGCGGATTTATATAGGTTGGTAGATCAAGCAAAAATTTAGAAACAAATATCTCGAGATTTTGAGCTCTGAATATTATTTCATTGTATGTATATTATATACATAACAAATCCCCTTTTTAATGAATAGTGTTGAATACTTACCGTCATAATTAAGTGTTTTGTGTGCAACCGAGTGCAAAGGTGGAACCTCTTTGAACTGTCAGGGTTAGGGTTGTTATAGTAGTAGTTATCCTTGTAACAAGCTGCGTGGTGTTGTCTGCCGTTTGTGAGTACGTCTCCAGCTAAAGTCAATCTAACCTTTTTTTATTAATGTGCCATTCAGAGTGTCTTATCCCGCGTTTCTGCCAGTGTATCAGCTTTTGACTGTGGATCAGTGAATTTGTTGGAGGTGTCACACAGCGTCAGTGTGCTGGATGGATGTGACAGCTGAGTGTTGAGGCGGGTGGTGCGCCCCTGAGACCCGATGGCAGGTGTGATCAGGCCTGTTTGTCAGCTTCTCCTTTGGCTCCCATAGGTGTCACAATGCTCCACCTGGCGTGTGAAAGCTCCCGAGGGAGGGAGACATGGAGGTGACTCCTTTTTATGAGTGTGAGTCAAAGGTGGAGGCGACAAACTACATTTACTATTGTTCTCCAAGTTCTGTCACTTTACGAAGCATTGCATCAGAAACTGGCTGCATCAAACATACATGATATTGTAGAAAATGGTTGTATAAAAAAAAAAAAAAAACAGCCAAAGCTTAGCTTAAATTAGACACTTAATTATTATTGTAAGTAATAAGTGGAATTTTGGTATTAATCATTTTTAGCTATCAGGGTAGTTCACAAAGCTATTAGCTAGCAAATGGGCTAAACAAGACTAGTTTGCTGTCGGCCTCATTTGCTATCTTTTTCCTCGTGAAGTCACCCGATAGCTAAAAACAAAAGAACAATAAGTGTGAGCATTTTTAGTTGTCTGAGGCTCCAGATGGTTTGTTACACAGCACCATCTGGAGAGGCTTCATGGGAAAGGACAGGTGCTTTCCAAAAATACTCGGTATTTGATTGGATGAAATATCTCTATCATTGTCCATCACAGTTTTCATCACAGAAAACACCTTTTCAATTCAGCGAACCTCTTTAGGACAGTTGCTTCTGGCTGTCATCACACCTACAGCAACGTCTCCACTGGTCAAAGAACCCACTAACACCCACTAGTATCTGGCCTTTATCTGCATTCACTCCTGAGTAAAGTAGCTCTGCAGTAGAAAAAGGATTTTATCTGATCTGGCACCGAAGGAAACGAGATACCCTGATGAACGTGCTAATTTGGCACTTGGTTTTTGGTTCGTGACTTCGAACATAATGCACTGGGGGAATAATAAGAGAAGCATACTTTTCTACTGGAAATGGGAAAGGAGTCAATTGCATTTTTTTAACAGGTTAACCTGCATTAAAAACCTATTTATACCAACTAATGTCGGTGTGACAGAAGTTTATTACAGGCCCGTTGCTGCCAGTGTTTCCTCCCTCATACGGCGCTGATTGGTCAGAGCCACTGTGGTTTGGCTACAAATAGCTGGAAGCTTAGAAAGATGGCCTCCTAATGTGTGAAATCCGGCTGCCTCGCAATGTTAAATGGAAATAATATCGTTCTTTGAGCTCTCAACCCAGTCAAATCAGCACTGAAAGTGACCAACTGAGTAAAACTTCAGGCACATTGTTTAATTCTCTGGTTCAGTATTCAGCTTGCTTGTAGATTTTAACAAAGAATCAAGCAGAGATTCTTCAAAGCAATAGAATTAAGAAAAGTCAAGAGGGATGAGGGAAAACAACTCTTATGTATTATTTCGCTATAAAACCAGTACAGTTATGATATCTGAGCATATTATTCAAATTAGTGATTTATGAATAAAAAGATCAAGACAGGGATCATTCTATTAAATTAATAGTCCAAAGTTTTACCCAGCAAATTGGTGACTTAAGTACTTCATTAAAATGTAAATAAAGTCCTCGAACAGGACATAGCGGTGTTCCTTCCCCCCCCCGGTGATCGTGATGTAAGGAAAGCCAACAGAAAGGATGCACCAGTCGTGTCCACTCTGAGTCCATCAGTCTCTACAGAGATGACTGTGGCCTGAGGACCGGGCATCTCTGGCACGCAGGGAGGATTTTCCGATCCCCTGCCCTGCTTTCAGATGCTCGTTAATCTGCCGGCTCTATTTTTATCTGCCCTCTTCTCCTGCCTCCGGGCTCTCCGCCTTCACTCACTCCTTATGTCCATCCGCAGAGGGAGAGGCTGCCTCGGCAGCTCCAATTAGAGGCCCCTCCGCTGGGGACTGGGCTTGCTGTCCGCCCCTGGCCCCTCAGGCTCACTCCTCGTCTACCTTTCTCAGGTTAGCCCCAGACGATGCCTCGCTCCCTGCCTCTCCTCCACCTCCCCTTCCTGTCTGCCTCGCTTCTCTGCCTTTTCCCCCTGAGCTTGTAGCTCCACAGGGAGTAAGGGGGGAGTGAAAGGCCTTCTGTCGCCCAAGGGCTGGCTCAAGTCCCTCGGCTGTACTTTGAGGAGAAGCTAACTGGTGCACCTTTCAGGAGGCGGCCTCAGTACAACTGCTTGAGACACTAACTCTGATCATGCTGTCACAGCTACTGCCAGTGTACACCTGAAACTGCTGCTGCTAGTACTAGAAACACTATCATACGTAGTTATAAAAAAAAGCTTTCCTGAAAGATGTTTTGATGAGGTTTGTGGTTCTCTGAACACCATCATGATTTAAAGAACCACCAATTAGAAAAACTTTACAAATGTATTTCAGGACTTGTTCCGCGACAAAAGTTATTTGTTGATTTTTAACATCCAGTCTTTCCTCAAAATGTTCCTCAAATTCAGAATGCCAAAACACATAATCTTCTAATTTGGTATTTTCTGGTGCAGGTAATACAGCAACAAAACATCTCACTAACTGTTACAATCTAAGTAGTATTTCATCACTTGCAACTTTCCACACTTTGTCAGTCATGGTTTTTTAAAAGTTGCAGCATGACCATGTTTGTGAAAATGTGACTGCACATCTTTATTGCAAATGATTGGTCAGTGCCTTTTGCTGGCCTTATTTACAACCATGTTATTTTGTCTCGCAATTGTCCCTATAGCTACACTCTTTGTCTGGATGCTGTGACCTATTATTGTCCTGCAGTCCACCAAAAGGAAAGCATTTTTCCCGGCTTAGCTCCTTCCCAAACTCTGCATGCTCACACCTTCTCCAACCCCATTAATCCCTCAGCCTCCCACTTCTTTATTTCCCTTCAAAGAGACAAGCGCTGCCTGTGACATCAGTCACAGGAAGTGAATCTTTAGCGTTGACTAATTTCCATCGATTGCCTCCAGACAGGCTTAGCAGACGAGACCCATTCCCACACAGAGCCTGGCTGCTCTCATTTAAGTCTCCCCGCCTGCAGAAAACGCTCCACAATGAACGCAGTCAGTGCTTTTATCTTCTCCCCCACTCCTACTTATTATCAAATAAATGTGCAGCATAGAGAGATACCCATTGACAGGACCGTGCATAATGACTCCTGGCTGTGTGAAATGGATTAATAAATAATGGTTGAGCAAGGAGAGAAAACAGCTTTGCCTCGTCCCACTACTTCTCGACAAGGCGGCTAAGAACAAATCCCCACCACGCTCGGCGGAATTGTGCCGGACCACATCTAATGGAGTGCTGCGCGGGATTTAAAATGCGACCCTCCTCTTGAATGTGCCTCGGAATGCGTCATAAATTAGAGGTGGGCTCCTTAAAATGTGAAGCAGAAAGCACTAAAACATCCACTACATGATGTTCCACTGAAACCTCTACAGAATCCCCTCTAAGAGACGTATCTCCTGTGAGGATCAAGAGGTAAAAGCAGCCTGTACAAATGTCCAGGAGCAGAACTCCTCTGCAACCTGTTTCCCGTCTCGCTGCTGACAGAGCTGCAGCAGCAGGTAAATCAGTTTCCTCTTTGCTTCTGCTTTCACGCTCTCATGAGTATATCAACAGTTCGAGCGCACATATCCAACAGTTTGCACGTGCGAACTCAGTCGAACAGGCACACAGTTGGGCCTGCATATACCAGAGGCCTCCTTGTTTTTAACAAAGCCTCCCCATCCAACCCCTGTCGGTGACATATTGCTTCATTAACACTCTTGGCTTTGTGTATATTGACAGCTTTTTCAAAATGGCAGAGAGTAAGAGTGTTCCTGCCGCCTGCTCTGCACCAAAGGGGCTTAAACAGACTATAAAACCCAAAGTGAGGCTGTGAGTGTGCTCTGACTGTCACTGTAGCCCTGTGCCAAAGTAATACGTCTGAGACAGGAGGTGAAAAGGTCTCAATCTCCTTAACGCTAGATTAAGGAGCAGCTTGATCAAGGCGTCTTAAGTGCTTCATTTTGGAATCAGGATCGATAGCCGCTAAGAAGAATTGAGCTAGGAGCTTCGATAGGTAGAGCTGATTGAATAGAGGCTAATGACTTCTCAGAAGCCCCTTAACAACGGAGCAATGTCTCATACTGTCTACCCTGCTTGTGTTTTTATTTGAGCTGTTTATTTTCCTTTAAATTAAAGAAAAAGGTTCAATCTGTTTCTCAGCCCAGGTTCTCATAGCAGTCAGACAAAGCTCCACGGCCTTGTAAGAGCGTGGACACGCAAACACACAGTACTCTGGTGAAAAACATGTTTTCTACCATGAGCAGGGACAACAGTGAGGCTGTGATGTGACGTGGACGAGGTCAATCCAGATTTATTTTGAAGGCCTGTGAAAACCTGTGCTTGTTTTTCTTGGCTCCCAATAACTGCCCGACCAATTATGTCTACCAACACCGCGCCCACCCTCAGTCGCCATGATCCGACCAATCCCCACCCTGCCTCTGTGGTTTCAGGGTGAAACCCAGCTGAGGAGTGCCCAGAATTAACCAGGATTAGCCTTGGATTGTCGGGGATTACTCAGGCTGGAGAGGGATTAAGCATGATTGCCAGTTTGGGGTGGGTGGGGGGCGATGTGTGTGAGTCTGTGTGTGCGTGCACATCGAGGTGAACATGTGTCAAGTTGTGAAATACTGTATATATAGTGGCATTTGTTTGAATATAGTGTGTGTGTGTGTGTGTGTGTGTGTGCAGTAGTGTCTGAACTAGAGGTGTGGAAATTTCTCGATGCTTAGATGCATCGCGATGCAGACGTGGACGGCTCTGCATCGATGCAGAGACAGAACATGATCGATTCATGTTTTCCGCAACGTTAATCTTTTTAGAGATGTCCCGCCGCTGCATAATTATAACCACCGCTGCTTCAGGATCAGGACATCAGGGTTAAAGTGACCGGAATGATCTGGATTCATGATCCGACACCATCGATTAATAACTAAATACATGTGGTTATCAGTTTTTGTTAGCTACAGAGACGAGCAGATCAGAGTGATTAGAAAAGAGCAGAGGAGCTCTCTTGTTGATCAGCGGAATAATGCGCCTCAATGCTGCCAGGCAGGGCCACCCTGAATTGAAAACCTTATTTTAGTTTTAACTCTGTCCAGAGATATGTTAATACAATTTGTTCTGTAGAATTAATATGGAGGCTTTTCTCTACTCTGTCACAAAGCTGTGTCTGGAGAATCGCTACTAACAGAGGGACAGCAAGAGAGAAAAGGGTGCAATGAGTTCAATCACTCTTGTTGCTACGCAACAAACTGGATAATTTGCAAAAGATGTAATTAATGTTAGCTAGCTAACTAGCTAAAAAAAAGGAGTCAGTGGGGTTAAAATAATGATAATCAAGAAACTTTGACTTTGCTATTCTGAAAAGGAGGATGAGACACCATGTGTCCCACTAAGGAGAGAACACACAGTTAGGGGTCATTTAAAAAATAATTTTGGAGACAGGGTCTCAATACAAATATAGGTATGGGGGTGCGGGTCCCAAATACCAGCTACTCATAGTGTAATGTAATGTACAGTCGTAGAGGGAAGTCAGCCTCTCACACTCTGACACAGATTCATCACATTCTGTGTCCCCTTTGTGCGTTCTCTCTACATGTTCAGGTCAAGAGGACACACACAACATGAAATTTCTTTTAATCATCACAGTGAGTACGACAGTTGTGTGCTATTTTATGTGGCTTTGGAACGAGCGGAAAAAGTAATAAAGGAGCTGTATTGTTTTTGGATCTTTTTTTTGATAAAAGTCAGTATCTGTTGCTTAAATTTTGACCATGTATGGACTATGACTTATGCTTTACAAAACATCAAACATATGATAACTGCTCATGTGCAATTAGTTAAGTCGTACGCTAATTGGTTGGTGAAGAGGGAAAAGTCAATGATTAACAAAGAAATTCAGCCTTGTGTGAAGGCCAGGGTCCAGTGGTTTGATGAAAGAATCTTCTACTAAAGGTCTGACTGATTCACAGCAGCAGACACAACAACGACCCGGCGCAGCTGAGAAGTCTGAGGTTTGTTGAGAGTGAAGCTGTGGCTGCGCAGAACATGGATATGGATGAACAATGTGAAGGGTACATTAATGGTAGCCTAGCACATCATCCATATTTAATTAATGTCTGGCAGTCCCAACCTATTTTCACATGACGAAGCTCATTCTGTAGTTGAGGAAAGTTATTTTTAACAGAAATGATGCTTTATTTAAATAAAAAAAAAAAAGTATAACTTTCAAATTAAATCAGACACACTATTTTCTGTAGCATTAAATTCTACTTAAAGGTTCAGTGAAATGGATCTATTGGCAGAAATTGAATATAAAATAATCCTAGTGAGGTTTTCACCAGTGCTAAATTGTTCGAATTGTTGTTTTCTTTACCCTAGGATGGGCCCTTTATATTTAAATACTTGTTTGGAAGGAGGGGTGAGGTGAGGGGTATTCAGCTGCCACATGAAACTTCACCACTAGATGTCACTAAATTCTGCACACTGAACCTTTAACATCAGAATCGTTGAATGTGGCAAAAGTGTAGTTTTATGCTTATACAATAACATATTTTCCATTTACTGATAATAAACTAGTGTTATATGTGAAAACACAATGAAAATTGAAACAATTATCTGTAATGTTCTTGCATTACTTTAGGTTTGAATGTTGTCACAGAGGAGCTCTTACATTACTTTCAAACACTAACTTGAACTTTTCATTGAGACATGAATCAGAGGCTGTGACAGAAAATCCAATTCACAGATAACAAGCAGTAAAAACTGATGAGTGCTGGTTACGGCTGTGAGTAGAAATCACAGCTCAGACATGATGGAAAAATGAGTGACAGGAAAAATGAGAACAAACCCAACAGTTTTCAGGCTTTTCTCCTTTTCTAAGTGTCAGTTTCTTTTATTGGCTGACACATAATTGCAGTGAATGATAATAATAATAATCACAGGGTGTGCACTGTAGAGAGTCCACTGTCAGAGCTGCAGGAGGCCTGCTTGTCCTCTGCTGGGCCTGTGGCCAGGCTGGACTCTGAGGCTGCTGCTGCCGTCATAGCAACACAAACATCGGGGAAAGAAAAGAAAGGAAGCACTTTCGTCTAATCTGAAATGAGTCTGAATGTTTAAACTGGCAGCAAGTGTCTGGTTATTAATGTCACATCACAAACTGTTAAATGTCAAAATCGATCATGAGTTTTTAAATTGTAATGTATTTTAAAAACTAATATAGTTTATATTTTATTTATGAGAATCTGAACTTGTTTATTTTCTTTTTAGGGACATTTATGAATGTTTGCACTAATAATGTGTTCTCTAAGAAACAAACCACAAACCTTTTACAGCAACCTTTACGTCTCTAAAGGGAGAATATTTTATCCTGGAACAATTTTGGGTAGCTTACTGTTACTTTGTTCTGAATGCACAACTAGGCGATACATTTCAGAAAAGAATACTTTTCAGAGAGACCTGTTGTGTGTGGGATTTAGTGGCATAATTTATCATTTTGCAGTTATAATTTGCAACCAACCAACCACCTCCTTCAGCCTCTCCTTCCAAATGTGTAGAACCTATCGTGGCAGAGTACCTCACCAGAGTTAGTGTTTGTCATTTCTGGGTTACCGTAGAAACATGATCCTACGACATGGTGGACTCTTTGAAAGAAGACCTGCTCCTCATGTAAATATTAAGGGGACATTCTAATGAAAACACATTGATTCTTAGTTTCAGCCTTTTATACACTCATGAAAAAATAATTAGGAAAAATTATGAATATTATATTCACTGTACACGCTGGACCTTTAACATGCATAAAGTTGGCCCTTCAGACTTCCAGCTCTCCTCAGAAATAGTAACATTAGGTGGTTACTGGGACAAACAGGCTGAAAGGACAAGTGGCAGTGCTCCCTTATAGATGATGTCACTAATGATACACTCTGCCCATGGTCCTGACCCCAAAGCTGTGCTTTTTTTATTCAGTTGTGTATTGATCCTTTGATTTATTGAAATCATACGTACATACATTTTTCCTCGCCTTTTTAAAAATGTGCAAGAATATAGTGTGTCGACAGATCTGTGTCCTCGGGCCATTAGCTAACCAGTGGACTGACGATCCCCAGACTCGGTAAAAGCAGCACTGTGTCAAGATCATACTCAGTCAGTTTTTATGTGTGAAATACAGCAGTGGAGACGGATACAGAGCAGCTGGTTCCCTGTAGAGGAGCAGGGTGGATGTGAGGCCAGGTCTAGTCACCGTTTGCACTGCAACAGTCCATCTCCTGCTGCATTAGCAGAAAGGCAAAAGGCTGAGAGCGCTGGGAACAGGCTTCTGCACTTCAGAATCAGTCTTTCTGACAAGTTAATATATACACTGAAGCACAGACGGGCAGCGCTGTGCCACTGAGGGCTGAGAGGACGCAGGTTTCATTCCAGCCAAAGACTATGCTGGAGGATTTCACTGAGCAGCTCCTCCACTGTGGCTGACACTGTGCTAATCTGTGACATCTCCTGCGACATGGCCTTTGATTGCTATAATAACCTGGAGTATCCACATCACATGTGACGTTCCAATCCTGCAAACAAGTCAAGCTGATATATGACCTTTCTTGAATTAGACTTAGCGTTATTTGTTGTCGGCCACAGCTGTTGAAATAGCTGTGAGCTGGAAGGAGCTACTAACATGAAAGTTGGCCAAATACCAAAAAAGAAATAACAAAAAAATATAACACGAGCCCAGTTGGCCAGATGATGACACTCTAATCACACCTTAAAACTACAATTTTGGAAAGGAATTAAAATCTCTACTCACAAGCTCAGCTCAATGTACAATAAAAGCCAGCATTGTGTTTTTTTGTTAATTTGCATAGTATGAAAATGGCATAGACGTTTTGAATTCTAACTATCAACTCCAAATCTGGTATACAGTCTGGTTGGACTGAAATTGACAATTCTACCATAGAGCAGCAAGTTGAATAAACATGGCTGCCATCAATCAATCAAACCTAACAAAGAAAGAGGCCTGACAAGAAATTGGCCATAACTCAAGTTGTCTAAGAGGAATTATGATTAAACTCAGTGAGGACATCCAGCACTTTTATTACTGAACATACACACCAATACGCCAAATGCTTAAATTGTACTTCTCAATCAATCAATCAAACATACCGTCCGAACTGGATCCATAGTGATTGATGCTGGCTCAGCATCATAATAGAACCTTCCATTGCATTACCAATTTTCTCTTTTTATAAGCCTGTCATAAACTCCAGTCTAAGTTTTTTCTTTTGCTGATCCTTTTTTGGAGAAAAATATTTATAAACAGCACTGGAGTAGATGTTTTCATCAATGATCTCCCCAATGCGTTAACTATATGCTAGACAAGATAAGATGTTGTTTACTACTACTTTGTTGAATTTAGAATTTGTTTTCCAGATACACAGTGATGATGAAACCAGTGTGTGATTGGTCTCACTCCTCTAACCAGAATTTAAATAGTTGGTTTGACTTTGTCGATCCTGAAATCCGCATCTTAATGTTTATTTCTGGCCAATTAAATTGCTTCCTTCTGTTAGTTCAGAACTCGCAAATAGCCGCCACATTTCTTTCTGTTACCTTGTCGTGTTTTCTTTATTATTGCACTTAGCCACAAAACACTGTGTATGTTGTTTATAGTTAAACACTATAGAGAATAACAACATCCTTGGATATATTTATTTGGTCTATTAGGTTCATTTATTTAACTTGCTGTTATTGGCTGTTTGCTAATGAGTACTTACAGTACATCTTTACCAGCTTATTGTGGCTAATTGTTTCCTCAGCTCTCGCCACAGATGCCACAGGCTCTTTTTACCAATGGGTGCTCTAGATTCCACCCCGCACAATGAGACATATATTTACATACATAATTATTACTAATTTACATTAGTGCTGACAGGACAATATCTTGTGTCTGTGCCTTTGAACCATTGCAGAAATAGAAGCATTTGCTGCCACTGTGGTTTGGTTAGGTCTAGGGACAAAAACGACATGGCTATGGTCGGGGACTGATTGTTGGTTTGGGTTAAAATGGCAGCTTCGTTAGGGTTTTGGAATGTTTGTTGTCATGGTTATAAGAACTACTTTGTAGGTTAGGGAGAAATTGTGGTCCTGGTTAAAAGAGACCAACATTGACTGTCTGTAGAAAATGGGATACCAGTCATTTCTGGTGTCCTACGAATTGTTGACCCATCTAACCACCACATAGCTCCCACTGCTGCTCTTTGTCACGAAAGCTTTTGTATTATTGGGAGGAATAGACCAAAGAGAGAGTTGCATTATAACTAACTTAATTGCTTATAAAACGTTGCCTGGAACTTATTTTCAGTGAGTGAGTTCATAGTGTCAACTATATTAACAATAATCAGTTCAGCATACCACTGAAACTAGAGACATTCAAATTACCCATAATAACATAAATAAATCAAGAAAAGATACATGTAGTTTGGCCACAAAGTGCTTATGGTGAGTTACATTATTTTTGGCTGAACAACAGCTGGGCTGGTGAGTATAGAGAAAGAAAACCGTTATTACTGACTGACTTGGCTGAGTCAGAGACAGATCATTGGTCTGCTGAACTCCATGTGATTGACTGAAGTTACACCACTGATTAGAGTGTAAGGAGTAGAAAACAATAGAAACATAAACACTCAATGTATTTGACAACAGGTCCGTGTGCACTGACAGTATGAGAGACGTGAATGACTAAAATTATCTGACACCAGCCAGAATTCAAATACAATGCAATGGCATCATCAATATGTTAATTGGCTTATTATGCCAACTAGCAAGTTTACAAGCAGGATTTAGCTTTAATTGTTTCAGGTGGTTCTACATCAGTTTTCTTCTACAGGTCATCCATAATACTGCACACTTACCATGCCACATATTATTTTTTTTAACCCAGCCTTGTACCTTAATCGGGTTTTCTTTGTTTAATAATAGTTAGAGCAGAATCACCCCATGCACAAACTTTAATTTGCCTGGCAGATGCCTCTCGTGGAGTGATGCGAGAGAGGGGTTTCAGTTATTTGGCCTGTCCTCAAGGATTTAAACTAGCTAGAAAATAATTAGTATAATGCCATACACTCCAACAGCAACACCAGCTACATCCTCCAAAATGATCATACATATGCATATGCATGATCGTATTCATATGCCTTTTGCTAATTAGTTAATGATTCATTGGAGCCTTATTGCACTCCTGTGTTCAGATAAGGGGGCGGACCATTGGAAATCATATTTAGGCATAGAAATAGTAAGATTAGGGGGTGAGTATCAGCACCACATTTACACTAATAACAGTTTCAGAACAGAGATGTCCATCGAAGCCCAAACCCCCCCCCCCATAAGTTTCATATTATTATATACTAATGCAGAGATATGCCACATTATATTCTCTACATTGTATCAGCAGGTGAAGGAACAGCAGTTGTGGTATAATTGTTGCTCTGGTAGTTATACAGAAGCTCTCTCTCTCTCTCACACACACACACACACACACACACACACACACACACACACACACACACACACACACACACACACACACACACACACACACACACACACAAGCACACTGCTGCTAATCACAGCTTGGTACAGGTAGTGAGGCATTGGGACTACTGGTGATTGAGCCTCCCTGGTGGATTGGAAGCAGGAATCTGACAGACTCAGATAAAAGGCTGTTTGGAGTTGCCTGCAGCATCAAACAGCATCAACCCTCCCCTCCCACACTCCCATCTCTCCCCCCACAATCACCTCCACTCTCTTCATTTCTCCCTCTTTTGGTTTACTCAGTTGCCATGGCTACGCCCAGCCAGAGCCGTCACATTGAGGAGGAACCTGTCAGGGTGCCGCTCTCAGATCACCTGATGCAGGTCGCCTCCACTGGCGGCCTCTTTCACACAGCGTCATCGTTCAATTTGGCTTTGATTAAGTCTGTGCTCCGTGGCGTGGCGCAGCTGAGAAGTGAAGTCTGTGTATTTCGTCGTCAAACGTTGAGCATGTGCAATTTTGCCGACCTGGTTTTTTGGAGTGGACCCTTCTGAACAGTAGCAGAAAAAAAAAAACACCTCTCCTTCCTATCCAATTTCCAAGTCTGTGAAGAGCGATCTAGCCAAAGCAGTGTGATTTGAATAGAGGACGGGATGAAATTACCTGTTTGGAGTCATGCTGAGGGGATGGGTGCATGTGGAGGGGGCTTTTCTACATGAATGAGAGTAGTAGCGAGATACCAGACTGATCTGAAACCCACTTAAAGCTGAATTC
Source organism: Hippoglossus stenolepis (assembly GCF_022539355.2). Classification (NCBI taxonomy): domain Eukaryota; kingdom Metazoa; phylum Chordata; class Actinopteri; order Pleuronectiformes; family Pleuronectidae; genus Hippoglossus; species Hippoglossus stenolepis. The sequence goes on along the minus strand of NC_061499.1, from coordinate 19,857,161 downwards.
CCCCTGTAAACATTTTGCCAGAAACCCATTACCTGCTGTTGTGGATGCTGTGCTTTTCATATTAAGCTGCAACAACAAAGAGCCGTCACCTCTTTCAGTTGGCTGTCCAGTTCGCAGCCATGCGGCTCTGTATTCTGCCAAAGTAAGGAGTGGTGGGGGGTACATATGCTAACTGTATAGATTGTGCTGAAGGGTGAAATGTAAGCTGGCCCCCTACTGAACACAGATTTGCATCTCCTGCTGTTTTTTTTTTTCCTGATATTTGCCCATCTTTCATTCAGAATGAATGACTGATTGAAAGAATGATGGGAGGGGGGAAGGATGGAAGTTGTGTAAGGTGATGAGAGGATGGATGTGGAGAGAGGTAGAGAATGAGCAATGTCGTGATCAAGAGACGCTGGGACTCAGAGAGGGAGATGAATGGGGCCGAGAGCAGGAAAATTGGACAGGAGGCGGGGGGTGAATGAAGATAGAGAATGGCTCGAGATATCGGGAGACAGAGATTGTGAGCTATGTGCAGGTAATAAACAAGGCAGAAATAGATAGATATCTCAAGGGAGAAAAAGGAAAAGTGAGCGATTGTGTGCGTGGGGTAGAAGTTGTGGGCTGGGGGGTTTGCTTGGTTTCTCCCAAAAGAGAAAAAAAAAAGAAGCAAAAAAGGTAAAAGAGAGTGAAAGTAAGTGAGGGCGAGAAAGCAATGGGCGGAAGGCTGGAGAGAGTGTGAATAATGACACAAACAGGAAAGATTTGGATGAACATGCTGTACTTAAACTAACTTGGCCAGCTGAGATGATGTGTATCCCTGCTAAGCTCTCCTTTAGGCAGGCTTAGATCTCATCAACTCACTCCAGGTTGGCACTAGCTTCAAATGCTGCTGCAGAGCCTTGGATTAACTATACAGCCGTCACTCAGACACTTAAACAGGGGTCTGGAGAGGCTTATCCTAGCCCCCCCCCCCCTCACCGACACCCATTCTAGGTTCGCCCACAACTGCCACATCTGCACCCCCCCCCCCCTTCAAAGCACCTAGAAGGAAGACTTCATCATAACGCCACCGTTGCCTACAGTTATGTTGATTGTGCCATGATTTTTAAAAGAGGTTAAATGAGCATGTCCCTCCCCTCCTGCCTCCCCCTGTTTACTCTCCCTCTATCTTATTCCAGGCCTGTGTATGAGTGTTTCTTTTTTCATTCTGGTGCTCTTCCAGAGCTTCTCCTGCCAAATCAGCCCCCCCTCCCCTCACTCCAATCCTCCCTCCCTCCCAGTGTCTGGCTGGATCTCAGGCTCTCATATTTGGAGGCCCTGCAATCGATACAGGCTGTCTGTGATTGGGTTGCCTCGCGTGATTCATTTCTGTAACCTTGGTGATGGTTTGATGTGGAGGCTGCACCCATGTCCATATTATGACTCAGTGAGCGCGTGTGGAGAGGAGAGGTTGGTCAGGGGAGGTATCGATTGGATCCTTTACTCTCCCTGTCCTCTTTGCTCTCCCCTCCATCTCCCTCTCTTTCTTTATCCATCTTTTTTCTCACTTGCCATGCAGCCCTGATAGTTTTGCCATAATTTGAAATGACTTTGTGTTCTCAAGAAATGATTATTTAACCCTAAATGTTCCCTTGGGTGTTAATGTTAATCTCTCTTCTTCTCTCTCCCTTTTCTGCCCCCCACCTCTTTCCGAATTTTCTCTCTTGTTACAGAACTCGATCAGACACAACCTGTCCTTACATAGTCGCTTCATACGGGTGCAAAACGAAGGGACAGGGAAAAGTTCTTGGTGGATGCTGAACCCAGAGGGTGGGAAGATGGGAAAGGGACCCAGACGACGTGCAGCCTCTGTAGACAATGGGACTCGCTACCTGAAGACTAAAGGTCGAATCAGCCGGAAGAGAGCAGGGGCTATAGGCCTTGGACGGGGACATGGTCAGGGGGGTGGACCAGCATTGCAAGGCTCCCCAGAGCATGGCAGTCCAGCAGGTAAAGGAGGTGTGGGCATGGGGGGTGAGGAGTATGACACCTGGACGGATCTCCATTCCCGCACCTCCTCCTCTGCCTCCACGCTGAGTGGCTGCCTGTCCCCGATCTTGGCTGAGGCGGAGGCAGATGAACCAGAGGAGGGTGGGTTGTCCTGTTCAGCCTCCCCTCGATTGTACCCCAGCCCCACCAGTACCCGTTCCCCGGCCCTGGGCACTGGGGGCCACTGCCCCACTGTGGAGCTGCCCCAGCTGACTGATCTGACTGGTGCTATCAGTCTCGATGAGAGTGGCTACCCCCAGCCACCACCAATCAAATGCAACGGTTATCCCTATGTGCCTGGACCCAAGGCGGAGGGTTCTTACTGCGGGCCCATGTATGGACAGCCTTCCCTGGGGATGCTCAGGCATCACACTCCCATGGAGACTATCCAGGAGAACAAGCCAGTCAGCTTCCAGCGCCCAATGAGAGGCTACTCAGAGAACAACGCCCTGCAGAGTCTACTCACCGGAGGTCCTGCGTACTGCAACAAAGACACAGTACTAGGCCAGGGAAGGGAAACACACACACTAATAACACAGGGAACCAATGGTGTTCACAACCAGCACAACCACAATCAGAATCGCAGCCACAATCACAGCCAAGAGCATGCTCACAATCCCAGTCTACACAATGGCCATGGCTCCGTCCACGACCAGAACACAACCCACCATCAGAACCACAATCAGGGTCACAAACACCAAGCCAGCCTCGAATACAGCCACAGCCACAAGCCCCACCCTGCCCATGACTATGGTGCCAGTCATGAGCATGGTCACAGGAATAAAGTTAACCCCAGCCATGATCACAACCCTCGCTCCAGCCAGAGTCACATGCACACCCACAACCCCATGCCTGGTGGTCCTCCCCCACAGGCTCTCTCCCCACGGGTTAGCACTGACATCCTGCAGCCCTATAGCCTCAAAACCTCCAACCACTATGGGCCCCGACCCCATCTCCCAACATCGCCAGCCCTGCCCCCCAACCCTGCTGGGCTTATGGACGTTCCCCAGGACCCCTGTCGCCTGGCATCTGCGCCTCACCCCCGTCATCAGCCGTACCCAGGAGCTCACCATCAGGGTATGACCAACTCCTGGCATGGCTACTACCACAACAACCACCAGCAGGGGAATGCTGGTTACCATGGACAACAGCACAACTCCCACAGTCGAATGGCTGCCAACCTGGAGATGGAGAACATACCTAATAGCCTGGACTGTGATGTAGACTCCATCCTGCTCAATGACTTTATGGAAAATGAGGGCATGGACTTCAACTTTGATGGCTCTCTGTCCCAAGGTGTGGGCATGGGGATGGGCATGAGCTTAGGGGCATTTGCTTGCCCTCCACAAGCTCACAGCAACCAGAGCTGGGTGCCAGGGTGAACCCTGGTCCAGGGATTTGGATAAACATATTAACTGGAAAGCTCACCCTCTGGGTCAGGCTGCTGGTGGGCTTTACCCTTGGACTGACTGACTGTGATTCTGTTTCTCTGAGACTGTAGAGCAAAATACTTGTTGTCATTTTGTTTCCTGGGGACTCCCTATAACCACACATCCTACTCTTCCTCTTTCTTCTCTGTTTATAAAGCTTTCTGTCTCAATATTGAACCTGCCCCCAATGAGCCTAGTGCTAAAGACCCCTTGTTTATGCCCTTCAGTTTTTTTTCTTCTGTTTCTTTAAGCTCTCCTCTCAGTCTCGTCCTGCTCGTCCTAAGCTCTCAAGCACTTTACATCCATCCTTTCATACAGATGCAGTAACACAAAGAACAGGCAAAGTCACGTTGAGTGTTGGCTTAAGTTTAATGTATGCAATCCACTTCACAGTATTATCTCCTCCTACAAAGGAGGTGTTGTTTTTGACTTGGGAACATGATCAAACAGCTGCATAAATATCTTTCATTGTAGAGGTGTTCTCAGATTGGGGTTAAAAGGCTTTGAGGTTTGAGGATGAAGAAAAAGGAGATTTTTAGAGGAAGAAGAAACTAGAAGTAAAGCAAAGAAGTAAACTCCAGGGTTCGTGTGACTTCCCTCCCTGGTGGACAGTGGTGTTTCCTGTTTGTTCCTGTGCAGGAGGACAGTCATCCATCAGGCAACCATCAGCACCACTCCATTGAAATGCAACGTCCCTTCTTTAATCTCCAAAGTAATGCCAGAGTGATGCATCACTATTGCAAATCTAATGCGCCACTTTGTGTTTTTTCAACCCCCCTCCCTCTCTTCAGCTCCGGACACACCAGCTTAATGTGTTTTGGCGAAAGTGATGATTAAAGTCACTCTGCACTAAATGGGGGAGGGATTGAAAGAGGTAGTTGGGTGGGGGGGGCATTGAGGGGAGACGATAGGAGAGGAGAAATGCAAATATTCCCTCAGTGCCTCTTCCTCTCCATTTTGTGGATTTATGTAGCTTTCCCCATAATGAAATAAGCAACGATCAGAGCCTGCTGTACATCCTGAGGAGCTTTCTGATTGGCCTGCACTGGGCTGCCTCAGCATGGCTCCTTCACCGGCTGACCCCAGAACAGCTTAGTGAGCAGCAGTGGTCAGGCCAGGATGTTGATGAAGCTGCCGTCCTCAGACCCCAGGCAACCCTGTCTAATTCACTAACACCCAGGTTCGAGCCCGCTATGTGCTTTTACTCCTGCAAATTGCACACTGATGAACACCGTCAGCAGATTACTATTTGGTGCTATCTCCTCTTCCCAGGCTCCCTCCTATCGCGCCGCCCAATCCCGAGGTTACTCGGAGGGTAAACAAGAGTAATTAACCGCCAAACAAGATGGATGATTTATGCAAGTGTGTGTATTCGCTCATTGGCACAAAGTCATAATTCTTCCCCCTACAAAGCTCAAGGAGGGCAGTTTGTGAGTGGTGGTGCCCAGTGACAAGGTAAAGCGGCTGGCGAGTGGTGTGCTTACAGTGTCCTTCAAGCATCCCCCTTTAACAAGCATTACCCACCCTGTCCTGGTCGTAGTTTTACTTTGCTGTTGTCTTTTCTGGTGCTTGTTCCGTGATTGTGCAATTGTCTGTCCTGTTCCAATACAGCGTGGATAAGAGATTTCATGTGCATCTTTTTTTCCTTATTCCCTGGGGGAAACGGGCAAAGGGGCCAATCGCCAATCCTTGTCCTGGCACCTGTCCCACTCCAGATAGAGAGAATAGGAACAAGAGAGAGAAGAAAGGTAGACAGATACGGTGAGAGAGTGAATGGGAGGGAGGGAGCTCGATGAGTCGACAGGATCTATGAGACTGGGAGAGATTTTCCAGCTCGGTAGCTTTGTGTAGAATTGGCTGTTTGAATCGGGCCAAATGTCAAGTGCTACTCAGCCAGCTCCATCGAGCTTTGACAAGAAAGCCACTTCTCCCTCCTGATCAAGGACAATGAGGAGGATTTCCATACACAATTCTTTTGCTTTCTTTTTTCTGTTTCATGAGTTAAGATGGCCCATTATTGTAACCCAACTGTAATTTGTTCTCTGGCCTGTGTGCATTTGTGTGTTAAGCTTCTCGTGGGTGTGCGAGTGTGTGTGCGTGTGTAGCACAGTGATGTACAAGAACTGATTAAGGGAATATTGTTGAGAACTAACTTGCCCTGGTATTGTCCATGCCTGGCTGAGTGCAGCATACATTAATATATACAGTTTATATTTATTGGTTAGGGAGATTGGTCTTGGAGGACCGTTCAGACCCCTCACTGCTTTCTCTTCTTGCTGACAAAGAGGCAGAATGCTTTTTTCAGTCTGACTACATTTCATTCTGTATATATTCTATATTGAGAAAAATTGTATTATAATTTTTTTGCAAATATCAAGTTGTTTTTTAAAATGATGTATCTGCTCATCTGGTGACCGTAAAATAAAAAAACAAATAAGAACATAAATGTTTTTTGTGTGTCTCTGTTATTTCATAGCCTGTGAATGAGGTCTTACCAAACTTGTTTTCCATCAGGCACACATAAAGTCAAGTCAGTTATATTGATAGTTATGCAGCCAAAATCATATCTCACAAAGTTGCCTCTGAGCGCCTTACAATCTATTCAAAATATAACACCCACTGCCCAAGGATCCTGAATTGAAACATTGAAATCCTCCATACTGCTCCTGTGGTGTCATCCAAAGTGTCCGTAAGCCCCGACATTCAAATTAGACTAGAAACAGCGTCATTTACACCATGTTATTATTTTATATTTGTGTTGTTTTATTACGTCTAAAGAATCACCACTTACTTCAATTTTATTGGAATTGGCTGCAACACTGTTTACCCCTGAAACTCCAAAAGTGTTTTGTGGACTCAAACTCTTCACCCACTCCTCCATCGGCATAGTGGTGAGTAGATAATGAGTGAATGTTTATTTTTCGGTGAACTATCCCTCTAACCACTTTGTCTCAACCACTTTATTTGGAGGTAACACTGAAAGAGAATGAACCTAAAAATACAGGATTGTGGTCAGTTTGACAAAGACGCCAGGCTGTAAGGTGATATGTGAATTTACAATGAGCAGTTTAAATAGTAATTTCATAGTTTGCCTAAAGTGTAACCAATCCAGAGGTATGTTTTCAAACTGGTCTGAACATTTGAAGACATTTTACATTTTTCACTGACAACCTTCTACTGCCCAGATCTTAGCAATTAACCTCGTGAATACAGTGGTATATTACATTATGAAATGATGGGAGAAACAACATTGTAGATCAAATGGGATTAAATTAAAGAATGTGAATGCTGGAGTCGTGTGGTTTTCCCATTAACGCTTTATGAGTTGATGTATTGACATCACTGACTCAGTGGTTGTGTTACGGCGCAGGGTTCATCATCAGTTGTAGTGTATATGCATGTGTGTGCACATTAAAGTGTAGGTGAGTGTCTACATATGTGTTACTAAATCGATACTGTATATAGATTAATTACATGAGTGTGTATGTTCATGTATCCGGATTTGAGTGTATGCACAACTGCATGTAATTGGATGTTTTTGAGCGTGTGTATGTATGTTGATGAGACAATGTGCAAGTGTGTGTGTTTGTATGATATGTGTTTTTTGGCATATATATGCATACGTGTGTCTTTCCATGCATTTGTGTTATCAATGTGTATGACTGAGTGATTAACACACCAGTGTACTATCCCCCCATGCCTCAGTTTTGTGAGCATCTGAGTGTATATTGGTGTGTGTGTGCTTGTGTGTATCCTGTGTGTGTGTGTGCGTCTAGTCTAGCGCCTGTGTGATAAGGCTCGTTAGCAACCCGATGCCGTGCCACAGCTGTGTCTGTCCCAGTGGAGGCTTCCTCACTGAGGGACTGACTGCATCTGCAGTGCCATACTGTGCCACACACACACACACACACACACACACACACACACACACACACACACACACACACACACACACACACACACACACACACATGGCTGTGTCCTCATCGCCCCCTCACCTTGGTTACTGTCAGCCTGCACAGAGAGAGCCACAGCTACACATAGTTAGTTAGCAGCAGCTCACCTGACAAGATGGCTGATCATTGTACACCTGGGAAGATGGCGCCCTTCAGAGCTACACACAGACACACATACACTCACACGCTGTCAGACGCCAATAACAGCTCTCCATCATCCCCAGCTCATGCCATCCTATAAAATATGCCTCTCGGATGCTAGTTAGTTCATCTGGTAGAGAGAGGGAGGTTAGTGTGAGACAGAATGCATAATAAGGACAAGCTCCTGCTGCACTCCATGCAAATGTGAAGCTCGACGTGTCAGAGCCGTGATGGATCTGTTCTGACAGACATGGTGACAGCCCGGTGACAGCAACTTAAAAACCTACACTCCTTCTCCCTCTCGCTCGCTCCCTCCTCGTATATATTTACAACCGGAGCATCTTAATGCACTTTTCCTCCCTAATCTCCCATGTTCCTCAGCAGCTAGTTCAGAGACGTCCCCATATTTCACAGGATACGGAATTTTGTGATCTGACAAAGGTTGTAGGCTGATATGCGAGCTCTGCACTGGCGTCTGCATCTGCATAGACTGTATGGTGCTGTATAATGTGGAGGGTCTGTCAGTAAATATTAGAGAGGAACACGAATAATTCTTCACTGAAACCTGAGACTGTGAGTGCAAAATCAGCTTCTTTTGGAATTGAAATCCAGTGGTGTAGTGTAATAAATGGATATAAAAAAATGTATTATGATGAGATTGTTATTGTGCATGTTTGGTGATTATAATCTTACAATAGAAAAGACTAAAGACTAAAACACAAAGACCTGATTTGCTGTTTTACTGTCTTTTCTTTGACAGCTCTTCTGTCATCTTTTCAGAAAAAGATCATGAATATACATTACCAGCAGTAAATGAAAAAATTCAAACACCTATTCTGTTCACGGTTTTTGTCCTGTAGGTTGGGAGGTTTCAGCTGTCAGGAGAAACCTATAGAGGGCTAAAGTACTTATTTCTACCTATAAACATGGCTGGGCTGGGCTAATAATTCTCTAACATCGACTCAGATCAATCTCCACACATTTAAAACACTGTCATTATTCTGTCTACTTTTATGTCTGTAACTCGTTTTAGTTTCATTACTTCACAAAACAAACTGCTTCAAAAAAAAATCTAAAATTGTTCAAAACAGCCACGTGTCTTCAGTTTCAATAGTCAGTCATTTGTGCTTCATAATTAAAGCTACAGACATAAAAATACATGCATTTTGCACCTGGCATTTTGTGTTGATCACCAGGAAGCTGAGTTAATGACAGAGAAGAGTATACACATATATATTTTCTATATTATGTCCATTCATATATGCTTCCCTCCATAGCATGATAAAGTGTTGATGATGTGTTAGGGATGGTCCAGCCAGCGGCTAACCAGCACTTAACTGCATTTAACTCCACACATGACCTCCATGAACTCACTGAACGTTGTGTTGCTGCGTACAGTGCATGCATTGTGACCAGTTGTGTGTGATGACAGGCAGATGTCATTAGGTTAAGAGCAGGAGGGGAGGTTCTTCAGTCCTGAATGACTGTAGACAAAGATTTCTTGCTGTGTGCGCTTATTGTTCATAACAGAAGGAAATCACACCTCTGGTGTAACTGCATGTATTAAATGCTAATTCAGCCAAAACCACTGTTGAAATCAAAACATGTTTTAGAAGTAAATGGGTTCACATTCAAAATTAAGAGTTTTGACTTCAGAGCAAATTTGTTATACAGAACATTTTCCATTTATGATATAGAATAAAGACTCTAAAGAACTTTTCCCCTAAAATGCTCACAGGCTGTGTTTCCTCTCCAACGCGTTAACAATCTTTTCCAATATAGACAATATACCTAACTGGAACCATCTCTAGCCAACAGAAAAACATCAAACTAAACTTGTGATTAACAGAACTTTAATACAAAACATAACACAACACAAGCTAACAGGGTCATTTGATAAAATCCTGAAAATATCCACCTTGTGGTTTGCTACCATCTCCGCACAGATTACTTTCAAAGTCTTTATGAAGATATTTTTACTTTTTATAAAGACAAGTACATAGTCATACATTTTATAACTCCAATTCTATCAATGCTGGAATGAAATTGTTAATATAACACATAAACTGCATATCACCTAGCATGGGTGTCCATATCAAACTTTCATAATAAGACAATTCATTTTTTTAAAAATTGATAACTCTCCTCATTTTGTGTCACATAGTGTCGAAACATAAATGTTAAATGATTCTAAAGCTATTGCATATCATCCCCCATTAGACAGAAGAACCCCATTGTCATTGTCTTAGCCTAAAGCTTCTGCGTGGCTGTTTATGTAAAGTGGTTATTTTGCCCATTTTTCAACAACTCCAAATAGTGTCAGCAATTCAAAACATGGAGTAAGTATCTGAAATCACAGATGTGTATCATGTACTTATGTTAAAGCAGGACTAGGTGGTATTTTACTTTGATGGCACACAATCCTATAATTGGGAGAATGGCATTTCTTTCATTGCCACAGCGCCCCCTGGATGCCCGCACAGCACTAGGTAAATCTGGTGTACCGTGCTGGAACATTACAGTATACGTCTCACACCAGCAACCAGAGCTGGTGCCAGCAGGTAGATATAAGAGACAACTAGCTCCAGGACATTGTCGGAGGAAACAAAGAAGAGGAAAAGAGAAAGTTGTTTAATGTTGGGCTGTGGAGGTGAAGTTGTCGACTTGCTAGTTAATCGTCAGAAGTCAGGTAAACCTATTTCAATTGAGGTTTAGACGGTTAGCGTTCAACAAATATTACAGTGGGAACATTGGGAGGTTTAGATCGCAACTTGTATTTACAAGAATGAATTATGTATCCCACCTCTAGGGGGAGCTCGAGTATAGCAGAGGATGAATCTTGCATTGTGTCACTTTAAGAGATCGTTGCCCTGGTCGAATTGGCAGCACCTTCAACAGATCGAACTGTTGAAATTGAAGTAAAGTAACTAATTACGCTCAGTGACCGATACTTCACAGAATACTTTACAATACGAATACTGTGACTAATCTCTGCTGAGTGTATTCTTTGGCTACCTAGAAAGAAAGAAATCGAGTAAAAGAAAGAAGGATGGCCACTTTCACTTCAATTAGAAGCATTGTTGCTATGGTTACTTGCAGTATAATATACCTTAATAGCGGTCAAACTGTGCTCTATGTCTTTGTTTTATGTTTTCCATTATGCAATCTTAATGGAAACCTTACAGCCAATCAGAAATTAGTTTCTTTCATGGCCATGGCATTACAGACTGAAAGTCTAAACATTTGGATCATTTGTCTCAGCCCATAAAGTAGCATGAAGACAGCACATTTTTGCCATTCTCATCCTGAAAGGATATGATATGTAACACTGGTGGTCAGCGGGCATACTGTACAATAATGTGGCGTGATCCAGTCTCAGTGGCCTCCTGAACCAGTGGGACAGGCTGATGGGGCTTCCTGCTGGCAAGAGTGTTACAGTACGCTCCCTGCTGTAGTTTATTACAGCAGAGTCTCCCCAGGGATTCAGCTGATGGCGAACATCAAAGCTGTGCCAGGCGCATCAGAACAGCGAGGATGTGGGTGGAGGTCATCTCCAATGAATTCTGCCTCATATATGGGACAAACGCCTTCAGCGCGTTGCATGAATGCTCATTATCAATTCATGGAGCCATTGAACCCTCTGTGTTTCTTTAAAAAAAATAAAAAAAAAATCCCTTGTCTTTAAAGGCAGCAGAGTTTTTTTTTTTGCTTTTTTAAACATGAATTTTGACAATTCAAACTTCCGCTCAGTGACAAGCTATGAGTCCCACGCTAGAAAAAGGTCCCATGTGTTTGAAGCATCTAGGCCGCTCCATCTTTTTGATCAGCAGCTCGGCTGTGAATTCAGCAGATCAGAAAGTGGATCAGAGGCTCCCTGGGGACTGCCATTTATGCCTGCCACCAGCAGAGGATAGAGAACGTAATTAAGAGTTTGTTAAGATGCCCAAATTCCTTCTCATTTCCACCCGCCTCCCTCCGTCCGCCTCCCATCCCTCCTCCTCCTGCTCCCAGTAGCTCTGATCTTGCCACAGATTAAACCCTCTCATTCCCTGGGAAGACGGAGCCACGGAGGGGAGCTGCATCTCCAGCCACACAGGCTGATTATCTTAAAGAGTAATTAAAGTGAGAGAGTGTGACAATCCCAGAGACAGAGCGCTGTGTCGACACGATGGAGATGGATTATTCTGAGTGGGGTGTACACGGGACCCTCTGAAAGGCACAACAAAGGGGAGAGCATGTGTTGCATGTGTGTTAATTATCAGTGTCACTCATTCTTTATGTGTCTTCATGTGCTTGTTAGTAATTACTTTTCATGTATGTGTATGTATCAGTGTCAGTCAGTCAGTCAGCAAGCAACTTCAAACCACCGCAAGGCAACAATTATCCCCTCAATAATACGCAGCACAGGCTTAGAACATACTGTGTGAGATTTGATACTGACTGCTAATTGATCTGGAAGTTTATTCTTACCACTGTGGGGGAGGGTGAAGACTTGAAAACAGATTTTTTTTCTTGCACAGAAGTGTGTCTTAGTCAGTCAGTATGAAAATACACTGTGTTTCATATTTTATTAACATTACTGGTCTTATCTGGGAGAAACAAAGACAAAGGAAGTTACAATGACATATACAGAGGTAAAGTGGGCTTAAAATGCCTTTTATCAGTGTTGCAATATGACAGTCATCTTGCTCTCAGGATGTGGGGAAGGATATTGTTTAATAAAATCATTTTAATCAGAAGCAATTATTCGAACAGCTGTCAAAAATGAATTTGGTTTCACCAGTAAAAAGTTAGAGATGTGTGTTCATGGGGTAGTCACACCATGAACCATTTTTTAATAACCCCCCCCCCAGTTTATGCTAGTTATGGCTGGCTTGAGATCTGAAACCCTACGAATGAACCATACAAAGCTGTTCTTAGTATAAAAATATTTAAACCCAGTAACAAATGTTATTTTAGGGAAACTTCCTGAAATAACACGCAAAAACCAATGCGAATGTATAACCTGCTGAGACCAAAGAAGATTCTCAAAGGGCCACTCTGACTGAGGTTACATGGTTTAAATGAGTATGTATTTGAAAAACACACACACACACACACACACACACACACACACACACACACACACACACACACACACACACACACACACACACACACACACATATTGTTAGGTTAGTTTTACGAGGAAATAAATTATTGAAGATGGCGTTTGTTGTTTAATAATTCTGATGTCATTGACGTGTGTCAATAGACAATCTAAAAATTCAAATCTAAAACAATATTTAAATTATTTATTTTTACGATTATTGAAAACAGCTTAAATAATAGCCTATATTTAACAAGGAAAGTAGCTTGCTATGAAAAATATCATTCTGTTCAGATCACAAGTGGTCAAAACTAAATTGCCTTGAAATAATTAAGAAAATGTGGCAGGGTGCACCATTACTTTTTATCACTGCTGCACAAAGTTATGTTATCTGCTTCTTGATGGTGATTTTCAGTTGGTCATCATTTTGCAGGTCATGGTGGTCCTTCAAATCACCTGCAGGGCGAGGAGAGTATGACACAAACAATTCTCTTAAATAATGATGTGAACTGGGAAGATTTCAAGTTCAATTATATAAACCATTACGCCAGTAACTTTAGACTGAATGGCCTGATAACAGCTAAGTTTGCATGATTGGATATTTGATGCTCCTTTTAATTTGCAGGATCACTGTCAAAACTTAAACTCACACATTACTCCATTTATAACGATATAATGCCTCACATAAAATCCACATCTACATACTCATACAAACTTTTGACGATCTACAACGTGCACTGGATGCAACTTGGTCTTGAAGTGGAATTCCAGATGAGCATGCACATCCGCTGCAGAGCTGGTTCTGATGGAGGTGGGTGCATTGATGGTGAGTTGGTTTTGCGTTAATCAAATGCTGGCATTAGTGGACTTTGGCAATAACAAAAACACTTCAGAAATGAAAATCTTCAGCAAGAACAAGTGTGAAAAGTGGTCTTATTCCAATACCTTTGGCTAAAAAAGAGAAACAGCTTATTTATTTTATTCATATTTATTTAACAGCACGTAATATTACTTGGTCAAAGATGCACCCTGTGATTCTATTACATCTCTTATTGATGCCTCCAGATCTTCAGAATTCCTCCCAGCTCATTGTGTGTTTCTGAAAAACATACAGTGTGTCTCGCAGACAAGTGTTCATTATGCATCATACTGTGGCAACAAAGCAAAGGGTGTGATAATCAACCACTGTCCCAGTTTTTGGCTAATGAAATTTATTAGGCATCTCTTTGGTTAATTACTATTGACAATAGTCTGCTGGAAAAAAAGGTCCAGCGAGTACCTTCTGGCTCGCCTGCTGTCTGCAGCTGCTCAATGGTTTACAGTCTCTAATCTCTCTCACATGTGATAATTGTCAAAATCCTTTGCATAACCCTAACTTGTCTTTATTTTACTGTGTTCTGGTAGAAGAGTTTGGGGATTTTGGTGGAGGCCTGGCCAAAATGGAAGAATTGAGAATATGACACCGGAACATGAGCTGCAGAGTAGCAGTTAGCCTGAATTACTGTTAGGGAGGTGTACCTAATAAATTGTCAACTAATTGTACTGGAAATTTATGTTACACACAGAAAGAATCTCCCTGAGTTTAGTGATCCTCTGACCTCTCCTCTAGTATGTAAAGCTTCTTGGACAGTTATCTGGAGGCATAAACACCAGCATGGTAACATTTTCTTTGTGAGCATATTCATGATAGCATTTTTCAGTGACAGTAAATGCAAGCAGGCATCAATAACTTGCAATTTAAGTTCTTTTAAAAAGCTCGAAAAGAAACCTACCACGTTCCTTGGTAATCCATGAGGACCTTGAGGACCAGTTATGCCATGTGGACCCTGGGAGAAACACATCAGCCGTTAAAGTGTAAGTAAATCTTCTCCTCCTGGTGTGGAATGGTGAATCACATTAAATCAGACACATCTCACTGGGTCTCCAACACGTCCCGTCTCTAATGTAAGTCCAGTGTCACCTTTTGGATCCTGGACAAAACAGCTTATACTTTTTCAAGTGTCCTTGGGCAAGATGCTGAACCCCAAATTGCCCCTCATAGAAAAAAAAAGCTGCCCATAGATGCACTGCATGAATGTGTGTGTGAATTGGTGAAAGGCAATACACTGTACTGTAAAGCACTTTGATTAGTCATCAAGACTAGAAAAGTGCTTTATAAATACAAACCATTTACCGTCACAGTTGATGAGCATTTCAGTCCTGTGGTTTGAAATGACACTTAAATAAATGGAATTAGGCTGTTGTGCTCAACAATTCCTCCACATTTAGATCACAACAATACCGAAGGGTCAACCTACCCAGAGGAACACTTTTACTGTTAGCGGAATCTGTGTCATTGATAATCTATACACTTACATGATGATAATAATAATGACGGTAATAATAATGTTGTCTTTATAACACTCGGATATGACTAAGAATTAGTTCCAGTGTAAATTAAAATAAAAACAAGATAAAGAATTTAATCAGAACAACAGCATTTAGTTGAAAATACAATGAACACATACGGTCTGGATGTTTAACTTCTTTAACTCATGATAACGCAATGAGAAGGTGCTTCTGTCTCCAGCTGACACATTAGAGCGGGAGGAAGAAAATAGGAGACCTTCATCAAGGAGGGATCAAGTTCTTTCTCAACCAGCTCTCAAAGGACTAAAAACTGGACACTGTTGCATATATCGTATTTCTTGACCTGTAATACGGGCTGAACTGAGTGATTCTACTTCTACCCTTTGCCTGTCGCCCCCGGGACTCGTCTCTGTTGGGTCCATGTTGAGATGCCAAAACAAGCCGGAGAGAAAACAGATCAATGAACCACCATATCAGATGATGGACACGCTGTGAGAACGGAGTGTTATTAAAGAGGAGCAAAGATCAAACCAGGCAAAAAAGAGTGACATCATCACCTCGCGCTTACTACCATCACAGCACTGACTCTGATGGTGGTTCGCTCGTGATTCAACTTTAAAGTTGCTAGAAAGCTCAGATGTCTGTGTTTGATGATATAAATATACCCTGACACCCCAAATCTAACTCAATCGCTGACAGTTTGGTCAAAGATGTGGGTGTTCCGTGCTGCTGGTGGCCAATGTCACAGGAGCCTCCAGCCTCAAACAGAGGGGAGGAAGGATTTACAGACATCTTGTAAGTTTACTTCTGTGTAGCTCCACATACCCAGGGAGACACAACCCCATGGTCTTCCACCCCAGCCACCACTGACTCAAGAGACATCTTTTATTCGACTTTCCAGCTTCCTTTTGGAGTCATGAGAGGCTTTACCGAACTTTCTTCACAGACGTGGTAGCAAAACAGATGTGTAAAGTCCTTCTTCTGGTTCCTCTGGAATATTTGAGCTATGACTGAATGTTGTCTTCTCAATAGCGTGTGATTTTTAACAAAAAAGAAGTGAATAGCTTCACAAGACCAAAAAAAGACGGGGAGCCTCACACAATTTGATTAACAATACTCTGAGAAATCAATTGGAGAAACACCACCACAAACCACTTAGCACCAAGGATGCAATAAAGTAAATAGTCTTTATAATAGGCTACAATTCACAGTGTGTGGAACACCATGTGTGTTAGGTAAACTGAGGTTTGCATAAGACATAGGATGAACCTGCCAAGGTGAGGAATGTTGATTCTTCTCCATCCTGCCACGATTAAAGCTCCATTTCAGAGTATGTGTGAGGAAACCTGCACTATGAGACTGAGAGAGATGAGCCGAGAGCAGCAGTGTTAGATTGGATGGCAGGTAGATTGCATCTATCACAGAGGGATCATCTCCCTCAAAACACTGTCCGCCTCCAGACTCTGCTCGCTTATTTTTTTAAGGGGGGGGGGGGTGCAATTCTCTGCAATTCCCAAGGTGTCACAGGTACTATAATATCACAGTGTTGCAATCCAGCTGTGGGTAGTTTGAAACAGAGGGGGTGATGTTGAGCCGGGCGATGGACATCTCATTACACTTTCATATTCTAACTCCCGCAGGTTGGCCGAATGGTCAAAGAGAGCTTTGCTGAATAAAGCCTCATTGATTCAGATGCCTGCTCTGCTCTGGACGCCCAGAGGCAGGTGCTTCACTCCTTTCCGCACCTTAATTAATTTCCCAATGCGTCACTCTTCATCATTCCCCCCAGTCCCGTGATCTGCGCTATGTCCTGTGGCTCCAGTTTTATCAAGCGGCGGGATGTTTGACAATAAAATTGTCTGCCGCAGTGCTGAAGGGGTGAGCCTGAACCCCTCGTCCTCCGTGGCCGAGGTTTGACCCGGCCTGGCGTCAGCAGAGCTATCAACCAGAGTGCAGCCTGAACTGACACTGTTTCTCTGTCTCAAGCCCAACACTGGAGTCATTCTTTCCCTGTCGCACTGGTCCCTACAGCAGGCCGTGCATATGGCTGACATGCACTGCCTGGGGTTATGCCTGGGGGCTGGCATCCCTTCTCTGTAGGCCTCGGCTCCCTGGAGAAACAGGTGCTGCCAGATAACAGCTGCTGGATGCAGCTGAAATGGCTGCTCCTCACATGCACCTCTGATTCCCCTTCTCTCCAGTCCAACCAGTACACCGCAACGATTTTGAACAGGGTGTCATGGAGGCCCAAGAGTACTCTTACTACACATTCTTATATACATTCATAAGTCTTCAGTCACGCTATTTGTGGTTGTGCCATCAAATAAGATCATGGTCTTAGTCGTATAGATGTTCTAGTGTTTTCTTTTCTGATGCGTCCTGGGCTGTGACACACATATGCTCTTAAAGGTGACAGAACCCACACGAATCTTTATCATCTCCTCTTATTATTAATGTGGCAGTAAAATGCTGATATTACAGTTTTAAATCTTCTCTCTTGGCACTTTAAGCCAAGCCAGCATGCTTCTAAGGCCACATCACTTTAGTCTCAACTTAAAGATCTATTAGGGGGATTACCATGGTCTGTCATGGCCCCTCGTGAATAAACGCTGACTTTGATGATCACCACCTGCATGTTGACATTTGTGGTTCAGAGGGATATGTCCAACTGTTGGATGGATTTACGTGCAATTTTGTTAACACAGTAACAGCCTTTGCGTACATGCACTACACAATCTTGTGGCACATTCTTGTAGTACTTGCAGACGAGTGTGCTAATTTGGGATGTTTTCTACAGGACTGTACCACATGTCCTGTGGTACTGCTGTTTAAAAAGCTGCCCACCTGCTTTAGAGTTTTAGTTTAAATATGATGATTTAACTATTTAACTGAGACATGTCCGTCAATACCATGATGTTAAAGTCAGACATTATGTAAACATACTGTAAAAGATGGAGAAACGACCACAGGTAAGGTAATGTGAATTTGACTTGATGACTTAAAGTTTATCTATGAATTGAAAAAGTCCTTGTGACCCTGACGTTTCGTTACTTTGACCACCGCCTAGCTAATGGTAGCTAATGTTAAGTTGTCCCATTGGGTATCGCATTTATCACTCAATACAAGTTCTAAGGATAGAGTCTCTCTTTTTTATCTCTATCTCTCTCTGTTACCTTTGGCTGTTTTGTGACAATCGATGGCTTTGCGGATTTTATTTTGAAACGTAAAAATTGAAATGAGCTCCTAATATAACTCAAACCGAGGATGGATGTTGGATGAAACGGTTCTTGCAGGAGATGAAGTGAAGAGGCTTTGGTGTACAAACGCATCGACCGGCCTAAGATTCATTGAAACAGTAAAGCCTTTCATGCACACGGCTCAAAAGAAGAAATACTTTCTTATCTCGTAATTGATTGCACAATATTCAGCATGCAGCCCATCTCAAACTTCAAAGATGTTTTCTGGTGCTGGTTTGTTTTCTCCAAGGGAACATCTCCGCAGGAGTAAATGTTTCAACTTGACGTTGTTAGCTTTGAGGCCACCTCAGAGTTGTACTCTAACAAAAAACAACATGAGTTTATTTTAGTGATGACTCTCCCCTCTGTGGCTGACTGTGGATTGTGTGAATGTAATGAGTGGTTACAGTCAAACCCTGCTGACCCTTGAATCCCAGTGGTACTGCTAGTGGTACCCAGATGAGAACTCAGACTCAATAGCAGTCACCTCAGACAGGTCAGAGAAGGTAGCATCAATACTGCCTTACTACATCTGATCTGCTCTGACAACAAGCCTGTTATTTGACTGACAGGTTCTGCTGTGTAGTTGGTAGAGACCACTTGCTTTTGACTTTGGAGAGGTTCAACTGGCCTTGTGCACACTGCACTTTGTGAGGTGGAGGTCATTGCTTCAAGGGAGCAAGGTTTATTATCTCAGTCTGCAATTTTTAATTGTGCAATAGTGATGTGCTTCTTAAAGTCTTTCAGTTCATTGTTTTGACTGGAAATGGCTGGAAACAGACGCAGACCGAGGCAGGTGCTATGTTAAGACGGAACACATTCCTGATGATGATCATGATATTAAGAGGTTTTGGAAAAATCAAATCCATCAGGTGTTAGGGGGTAGCCACCTCCTCAAAATGCAATTTAAGATAATGAATCATAGGGCTACTGAACACAATGGTCCACAGTTTTGAGAATAGAGCTGATTGCTCTATTGAAGGTCCAAACTCTATTTTTTGCTTTGGCAAGATTACACGTTTTCAAGATTTCTTTAGAATAAATTTGGTTTCCTTGGTTTACAAAGTCATAATACAAGTTAGTTTTTTGGTTATTTTGTGCTTAGTAATACATATTTCCCTTTTATTAAGTGGTTTATTGGAAAAAGGCTTTTTGGTACACAGAGGAGTTTGCAATACCACAAATGTGACACAAATTTGCACCATATTCAGCTCTCTTGATACATCTATGGTTAACAGTCCTTATGTTAAGCTAAGCTAATTGACTTCTGGCTGCAGCTTCACACTTTACATACAGACATGGTCAAACATGTCATCTAACTCTGTAAAAACATTTTTATCATAACTGAATAGATGTCTGTAATGTAATGTCTACAATCTACATACATTTTACCAACTTGCAAATGTACCAAAAATGAAACTCTGACAGGCCTAAACATTATGGCAATGAAAAGGAATTGAAAAAAATTGTGCGGAGGTAGGAGCTAATCTGTACGACCAAAGTCCAAAGTCATCAAGAACTTCAAAAACTGTCTGCACCTGGTGAACATGATGGTAACACAGAGGTTTGAGTTTGTTGGTACTTGGGACCTGACCTCCTCTCGCACTGTGTTGGAGGAAAAAGTTTGAAATTGATCGCCTCCCAGGAGCAAACAAAAAGACATGTGGCTTCCCTTGATAAATTCTAGCGTGATGGAAGATTTGCACCATTAATAATAACCTGAGCAATATGTAGATGTAACAAACCAGGAGCTGGTGCCCTGCTCCAGGGCAAAGCAAACAGACTTTATGTTTGCAAACACCTTTAAAGAGAGAGAGATGCCAGTACCAGGCCACAGTGACCTGGAGCAAAGCTCGCTCTCTCCGCCTCTCTCGCTCTTTATCTCTCTCAGCCGCTCTGCAGCCACACTGGTACTAATTGAAAGTGCTGTGAAATATGGATGAACACAGGAAGCAAACAGGCTGTTCCTTCCCTTTCCTGTCTTGCATCCTCCATCTCTCATCCCTCTTTATCCTTTTATCTCTTTATCTGCCTCTCCTCTTCAGGTCAGATTGCTCTCCCTCCCTCTCTTTTTCTCTGTCTCTCTCCTTGTTTCTAACTCGCTCCCCAGCTCTCTCCCTCATGAGTTCAGGTAGGTAAGGTATCAAACGTGAAGGGACACAATAAACTAAAAGTTCGACTAATAAAATAAAAGACTATGGTAATGCTGCACTATATGTTTGTGGCCATTGCTATACTTGGTCATAACTATTTGAAAACATACATTTTAAAACCTTTATGATTTAGATATTCAGATATTGGAACTTGTCTACAGGCATTTCCTGGCATTCAGCTACAGGAGCTTTGTGGTTTACAGTTGCTGTTGCACTTTACCCCCAAAGGTGTTGGTGGGTGTTGAGGTCAGGGCTGAGTGCAGGCCAGTCAAATATCTCCACACCTTTCCTTCATGGAGCTGTCTTTGCAAAACGAAACAGCAAAGTGTCAAAAGAAAAACTTGTGCTGGGAGAATTGCTTTCTTTATTGAACTTTAGGATCTAAGGGGCCTACGGTTTGGAAGTATTTATTCAAATAAGAAATGGGATTCTTTTCTCCCACAATGTGGAACTTTTTTTAATACAGATTCCAAAAATCGTTTTTGACCAAAGAGGAAATGTGGAAATGTTTGCTTACTTTATATATATTGACTTTACTATTTCATGGAAACATCACACTGAGACTTAAGTGAGACACCAAAGAGCCAAAGACCCAACAAGCACTTTACCACTTTACCAAACTTACAGCCAGTTCTGATCACAAGGAGAAACACACTGCATTGAGGATAATGATGGCTTTCCCAGTTGCAGTGTGTCATCAGATGCTGGGGACACAGTAAACATAATGACAGGCAGAAGACTGTAACTTTTTCCAAATGACTAAATAAACGTATGCTGCGTGCTCCCACACACTTTTCTGTTTAATTTGTTTCATTGTAAGGCCTTTGTTAGCCAGTCATGTTTCCTATAGCAAGTCACAGGACCAAAGAAGGACTGGAGTAAGTGCCTGGGAACAGTGTCCCCTTTTCTAGTTATTGAAGCAGTTTTGAAGAGAGATTCAATTCTAAATTGATTCTTATCCTTGAAGACTAAGACCCTGACCATGTGGCATATCATATATGTGGATAGAGGGTTGTTTTCTGTATTTATCCAGTTACTTTATCTCAAACCTGCAATAATACTTCATGGTGAAATTAGGGATTGTCTCTGCCCACACTAAAAAAAGTAGTCTAAAAAAAATGCTGTATTAATTGTAGTAAATAATGCACTAATCCTACTTTCATGTTTATACTTCTATTTTAATGATCCTTGTATTATCTGTATTATCTGTTTGCAATTTCACTAAAACAGCACTTTCCTGTTCCACAGCACTTTGTCTGATGTTTGAATTTAATGTTTTTTAGGACAGTGGAAGTGAAACTATACAGTATTTAAAATAGTAAAGAACAAGTGTGGAGGGATGATGTAAAAATAACCTAATTTCCTCCCTGAGTAACCACTTGTGGGGTCTTGACCATAGACTGTACATAAAGATGGGCAACGCATCTTGATTTTCTCCCACTATCAAGAAATGAAGCTAAAATATCCCTAATATGAACGCCATCATCTTGTGCATTTGGAGCCGTAGACTGTGCAGTAGCAATGAGGGATGGAGCCACAGTGTCAAGGTACCTTTGACACACATTTTCCAACAATCATGAGTCAGTCTCAGCTGTCAATCATTACATTTCACCCCATTTTTATAACATTGAATAACTAAAACCAAAATTACCGGCAAAATTTGCACATTTTAGCAATTTCTCAACATAACAGAAACCAACTTTAAGAAACATTTATGTCTTTTTAGTTTGGTCCATGTGACATCCATTACCATGGAAGAGGTAGGGTTTATGAACTATAATGCAGCCAGCCACCCGGTGGCGACGAGGACACTATGGCTTAAGTTTTGGGGAGTGTGTTTTCAATCTTTATATACAGCTGCCCTGACCCTGCCAGCTTCAAGTTCCTTATCCTGCCTTGTTTCTTCCTGAACAGTTCGAGTTTGCCTTTTTGTTTCCTGCTGGGCCTGCTCCATATTTTATGTTTCCATATAATTCAGTTTTTTGGGAATTGGACCTAGCTCCTGCCTCGCTCCTGGGTCCACGTGCTCTCTGTGACCACTCTATAGTCTAAGGGTGCATAGTGCTGAATTTGGAGAATATAGTTTTTTATTAACTATTGTGATTAAACACTGTCACCTGTAAATCAAAATAATATATATATTTTTTCTTCCCATGGAATATATGAAGATGGGGTGGCAGTCATTTTTCCAGGCTGGAGTAGCATATGCATTTCCTCCCATCAAGCTCCATAGAACCCAACAAGCAAACAAGTCTGAGGTTTATGGCAAACTGTTGCAGCTGCAGGGCTGAAAGCACTTTACTTCTGCTCTCTCTGGATTTTGGTGGTTGGACAGTTTGAGAAGAAACGGTTAAGTCAATAAATTAAGCCGATGTGAGGTGGAAATTCTTAGTTTGGTGCAACCCCCACAGATTCACGCTCCAAAGTGTGGATCACCAAGCCAGTAGTAAAGGGTTACATGCTAGAGAGTAAGGTGAGCTGTGATTGGTTGTAATATATGTACACACACACACACAAACATGCGTAATTAGGCTTGTTCATACACGGCATGGAACTCAAGGTTACCAGGCCTGCAGGGGTTCACTCAGCTCCAAGTAAATGTCTCTGAGCGTCAGCACTTTCACTTTATGACTGCCTCATGCAGAAACACACACATACATACAAACACAGACCTACACCCACAGAGCTGCACAATCATTTGAAATAGTTATCTGTGTAAGCTAATGCTCTGTGACTCTGCGAGGAAAGGGAAAAAAATAAAAGCGCTTGTTTGTGTGTTTGTGTGCGAGTGTTTTGAGTTGATCCCACTGAAAGTCACCTCTGATAGCCATTATACACCCACACGCTGAAATATCCCTCAGTTTCTCTTACCCCCTACCAGCTCACTCCCCCACAATGCACACTAAACAGACACGGTTTGTTGCTACGTTTCTCTGATTTGCAGGGGATTTACAACAGTGCCACGGCCATATTAATAGGGTGGTGTATGCTTCAAGGACTAGCTGGTGGATCTTAAGCACAGCAGTAGATCTGTGACACGCCACAGTCAGGGATGAGTTTAGATTCTGAGGTTTGGGATACAAAAGTGATTGTAGCCATCAATCAGCTCCCTGCCAACAAATATTGTAATATCTCTGGGGATTGAAGTCAAGGTGTGGCTCTTTGTGCGCCGGTAAATTTATGTATGCGCATGTTTCCTCGCTTTTGAGCATTACGTGTGTGTAACTGTGATTAGAGCGAGTGTATCGGCGCACAATTACGCAGGGAGTCTGCGTCCATCTTTATTTGTGTGTGTGTGAGTTGTACGAGGCTGTAAATCACCTCTGTGCCTTTGTCGTGCCGCTGCCTGCCTCTCAGTCTGTGTTCTGTGATAGATCCTGACAAGCTGCTGTCTGAATTATTGATTCTCTGATCTGAAAGTTTGATGCTTAGCCTGAGGGCTGGATTAACCTGCCGACAGAGCCGCTGCCTCACCCTCAGAGGTAGCCGTAGCGCAGACACACAAAACACGCATGCATATTCATGTACACGAACGTGCACGTACACACGGCAGACACTAGTTGACGTGGTGGACGCTCCTCTTGGCTAGTTAGACAGAGCTAAAGATGAAATGCAGCACACGCTTATAAGCAGAAGGATTTTCTCTCTGTCTCCCTCTTTTCAGTGCCGTTAATGGCTCCAGGTGGGGTCTCATGGGTGGCGATGTAGAAAAGCATCATGGGAGACAAAACTCAGCAGACTACAGACATGGCAGACATTTCCTCCAGTGATTGCAACTCCCTAAGGCAGTGTGGGCCAACTCCCCTTCACAACTCACTTCAATGTTATTTTATTTATAATTATTAGTCTTAAGGAGGAATAAAATAGGAAGGGATTTGGCAAATCAAATTTCTTTGCAGGCTTCCAGACTTTTTTAATTAAGACGTGGCCATGGAAGAACATCCACCAACCTCGACATTTTTTTTTCAATTAATTTTATTTCATTTATTATTTATCATCATTTTATTTATTTATATAACTATACAACACTTCAAATCAGTATGTGCAATAAGTCCTAAGAACCCAATTTGCTGTTACCTGGAACTAATGGATCTTTTCAGATTCTTCAAGCTTACTGAAGAAGAGTAGCTTACTGAGGTTGCAGCTTCACTGCTTTGATTCATTCTCTCACAAATCTGCTTTCAGATGCTGCACACAACTGTTTTCCAATAAACACTGGGTTCACCGAAAGAACGACAAAGTTAGCAAGCAGTTTTCGTAGTTATCTTAGAGTTGGTGAGGACCAAACCGAGGCCATCGAAGCCAGTCGGAAGAAAAGCCTTCAGTGTCATAATGTTTATATTTGTCATGGTTTTGTCTTCCTTGAGTGTTTATTTTTCCGCCTCTTTATGAAGAGTGTTTTCTGTTTAATTATTACCTCGTGTTTCTTGTACATCCTTGTGTTTATGTTTGTATATGAGTTGTTTCGGTGTCGCATGTTTTCTGTTTCCTGTTTTATTTTGTAGGCTCTGTTCCTAGTGTGTTTTCTTCACTTCCTGTCTCTGTGATTGTCTGCACCAGTCCTCATGTGTTCCACCTGTGTTCAATTGCCCCTGCCTTCCCTGTGTGTGTATATAAGTCTCTGTGCTGCCCCTTGTTGGTTCGTTGTCTTAATGTTTGTCGTGATCTCCTGTGCTTGTCTTAATGTCTGTCTTACTGCCTGCCGGAATCTCCGGTCTTTATGCTTCATCTCCTGTGCTTGCGTCCCCTGCTTCTTCTGGTCTTCTCGTAAGCTTCCAGTGTTTTCCCCTGTGTGCTTTTTGTTTTTTCAGTTTTTGACTTTTTGAGATTCTCCTTTGTTTGTTGTTTTTTTCTGTTGGCCATTCAAAGGACACTTTTTGTTTAAACTCTGCATCCTGGGTCCATCTGCCTAACCCAACCTGACAATATTGAAGAAATACTCACCAGTTCTGATACAAGCAATACTACGGCAGTATCTATGGTAACCTCTTTAGGAGCCGCCATTGTTGTTAACGAGCAGTTGTTGTCAAACCTTAGACACGCCCCTAGCTAGAAGTCGTTCGGCGCTCATAGGACAATGATTTGGTCAGAACCACTGAGGTTCAGCCACAAACAAGTAGCTCGGGGACTGCAGAGAGGAATTCTCACTTGCGAGGAAACCATCAAGCTTGCAGTGATAATAAAAAAAAGTCACAAAACTAGAACGGCACTCAGTAGAGCACATACCTCTGCAAGAGTTCCCTTAATTTCAACCAAATTGCACACTCATAGATATCAGTCTCTGAAATATGCCTGTTTTCCATCCATTCTTTCCTGGGTAATTGATGAAATTGTTTCCCGCAATGAATCTATTCTTACTTAAAAAAAAATGTTTATCTTTTAAAAAACGTAACTGGAAAGATTGATATAAATCCGTGTGCTAAGCATCAGGTTTCACTCAGGGTGGGTTTGACCCAGCTTAACATAAAGACTGGCTCAAAATTTGGGGTTAGCACTTTCCCACAGCTTCTAGTCTTTATGCTAAGTCAGGCTAATTGCCTTCCAGCTCTATACGTGATCCACAGACTGTGGAAACAAGCTTCTCATCAAAGTCTTCTGAGAATGTTCCTTTAACAAATGTCTACACCCTCTGCTGTAGGAAATTCTGATGTTTAGTTAGATATTCTTGAAAGTTTTAATTGTGCACACAAAAGAGAAACTATATAGAAAAAAAAAGAGAATATGCAGTTAAACTAGATTGGATTGGCATAGGTGGGAAAACATTGACTTAGTGTAATGTGTCTTAGGCGGACACAGTACAGGACATTATATTGGGCTGCTTTTGAGTTATTTGAGCAGGCAGATATTTTTATATAATCTTTTTTAAATTTTATTTGAAACAGCATTTGAAAAAATGACCAATGGTGTTGCTTTTTCTGGAAGGAACAGACTGTAAGCTGTGTGTACTTACAGAAGCAGGATTATCCCCCTGGTAGTCTATGAATTAAGCTTTGCAAGCATTGTTCCCTCTTACATACATAAGATTTCAGCCTATGTTCATTGGTCTCAGTATATTTTTCCACCTTGTTAAAGTGACTCATCATGTCCTTGTGCTGCAGCTGTCCTCTAACAACAGCAAAGAAGCCTTTGTGTCTTTATGTACAGTATAGAAACGACATACTGATGTATGTTCTGAGCAATAACAGCTTATTGATTGTGGACATACAGGATAACGAAGGCCAACTTCATAATTCAGATCCAAGGTTCAGTTCCCATTTTACCACACCGCAGTGGTCCGTACTCCTAGAAAGAACAGAAAACCTAGGAAAACCTTTGTGTTAAATACATAAAACTACAAGAAATCTTTGACATGTAACCTCTGACCAGTTAGTCAGAACTGATTAAGCCTTTTGGATGATATTTGAAATCTCTTCAAGAAATTCTAGTCTCTAGCATATGTACAGCTATATACAACTCCTAGAAAATAATGTATGGTGTGTTATGGCAGGTTGCTACAACAAGAACTAAAATGTTGTGTTGTTCACCTTTTTGTTTCATTGCAAAAGAAATATGCATCGTTTGTACATTATATCTGATCTCGTAATAGTCCTTCACATATCTGACATTGTGTGTTCTTGTGTTGGGAACATCAAGAAAAGATGTGAGGTGTATTCAGACAAAAAATGATGACAAGATCAGTATCTGACAATCCAATCTGGATGTTGAGGAGAAACTGACATCCTCTAGTAATCTTACCTTGGCTGAACTCCGGCGGTCTAACTTACCTTGCTCCAAGTGACGTAGGTAGAGTCGTGACTGTTGGTTGTTATTGGGGCTACAGGTAACAAAGCACATCGCAACAGGCTTGATATTTTGAAGCAGAAAGGACGGAAAACACTGCTTTTCAGTCCGGTGTTGAATTCAGTTGAGTTTGGTTTTGGAAAAGTGTGGTTTGAGTACTGGATGTAAACTAAACTCTGAAGCTTACAGGGTAGAATGGTCCAATATGGACGTGGGAAGTGGCCTTGATCATCCCAGTGAAGGAAGTTTTGGATTCATTTCAGTTTAGGTTGTGTAAATGCATAAAAGTCAAAGCAAAGACATACATGCTGCCTCACAAGCTTAAATGTTGAACTTGAAACTGTCACTCTATGTTTTCCCATTCCTGGATGTGACAGAATATATAAAGGAGAGGAGTCTGGCGGAAAACAAAAGA
Organism: Hippoglossus stenolepis; assembly: GCF_022539355.2. Taxonomy (NCBI): domain Eukaryota; kingdom Metazoa; phylum Chordata; class Actinopteri; order Pleuronectiformes; family Pleuronectidae; genus Hippoglossus; species Hippoglossus stenolepis. Next base: position 19,829,599 of record NC_061499.1, on the reverse strand, counting down.
AAAGTACAAAAAACTTAAGAATACAACTAATGTAGCTAATGTTAATACAGTCATTAAAGGGGATGATTGTGGCGAGTAATCCCTGACTGTATGGACAGTCAAGAGATCGAATTTGTATATATAATACAGGTCTGTCTCTACAGTTATTAAGACACTGGAGAGGACTGCAGCGAGTAATTTGCGAGTATAAATGGGAAAGACGGGACGTTGACATCACAGTTGGCGCGTGCGATCACCAACAGCCACTGATTTGATTGAAATATCAAATACATTTCTGGTTTGGAAGTTATATTCCTTTCCGGTACAAAGGGATACTTCTTTATGGCACAAAAGTTTAAGCGAGCGCAGTTCATCCAGTGCAATCATAGCTTAAGTTTGTAGAGGAAGCAAAATGGAACCTATGTTTACATTTTATTTTAAAACCTGTGATGCTTAAGAGTAGGATGGTAAGAGCTGTTAAGAGTTAGAGGTTTCTACCAAGGTCCCACATATTTGCATCACCTAAACCAACACATCACTCCATCATCCGCGGTCCCTCTCCATTTCAGTCTTTGACAGGTTTGAATGAAATCTTGCCCTTCAGAAACTTTGTCGACCACTCTCCTGCTGTGACACTGTCTTGTTCGGTAAATACATGACAAATTGACAAATTGTCCATTCCGACTGGTGTTCCGGCTGAGTGATTTGTGACAAACGAAGCGTTTCATTAAGAACATGTTCCTTGTTTGGAAATAGTCATTAAAAAGCATTTGTGAGGGATCAGATGACAGATGAAAGTATGTTGTGGATTTAGCAGTAAAGTCATTACAGCCTTGTTAAGAACTGCCATAAATTAATGGCCTACATCGCACACTGCCGCTGTCTGTATTGTTCAAAAGCAAGAGGCTTTATTTATTGGCCTTTCCCCCTTCAGACTCGGAACCTCTTCCACTCCCTCACTCTGTCTCCTCCTGTGTGCTGTTTCTCTTTGCTTATCTGTCACATTGCTGAGGTGAATCCTCTGTCTCCTGATTTATTCATGATACGACTTTTAATATCATTCACCATGACACTGGAGTATGCATCTCAAATTAAAATCCTTCAGGCAAAGTGTGTACTGTGTGCAGTGTGTGCTTATATGTGTTTGTTTGAGAGCGGGAAAGAAAGAGACTAAATCTACTGTATCTCCACCGGGTTATATAGCATGGAGAGATGCACAGCAGCTGCTTAAATAATCCATTATCTGAGTACATGAGGCCATTGCAGGCTTATGCAAAAGTGCAATACTTTACATTTTCTCAGAAATACCACAGCATTGTATAAGTTAATGTATAAATAGACTAAGTATGAAAGTGTGTGACTTGTCTTAGTGAGTTTCTCTGTGGTAATGTGGCATCTCAACAATTAGCCAGGTGTAATTGAGTGGGGTACATGATTGTCACTGGCAATTGCAGTGATGGAAAGGCACGGCACTCAAGAGTGTGTGGGTGTGAACGACGAGCATAGCTCCATGTGTGTCTCGGCGTTTTTAATGGGCGCCATAAGCTTTGATGGAACATTACCAGTTTGTTCATGAGCGTATGTCAACATATGTGGGCGGAAAGGTGCGTTTCTGAAGAGCTTTCTCTCTTTAAACGTGTGGGCGGGATTTTGTATGTGTTTATCAGCGTAGCGTCGAATTTGTCAGGTTCATTTGAAAGTGACAAAGAAGGTTTAAAGCCAAGTGAAGACATAAAGACACTAACACCCATGTATATTTACACCTCGGCTGTGTGTTCTATCCCACGTTGCCTCCTATACATTTGTCATTTTATCAATTACACGATCACACTTTGTAAGTGCTGATTGCAATCTGCCTGTTGTCATGTCACACCTGACCCTATAGCTCTCCCCCCGCTGTAAACGGCAGCTTCCTTTCCCCTGTTCAAAGTTTTGTGAACAAATCTGTGGCACAAAGATGCCGCTTTGAGCTCCGGTCTGTTATGTGACATGTTGGACTGTTTGTGCCTCCTGTGGTTATTCTGCTGCTGCCTGTAGCACCTCAACGCTACAGAAAACTATAGCTCAAACCTAATCAACAAGTCAGCAGAGAAGGTGTTAGTTGAAAGTAAGTGAATTAGATAGACCTTATGAATTTACAGTTCATATTTAGATTAATATAATATATGAATGGTTCAAAAAGTTATCAGGAAGTATCGGCTGTACAGCTGAGAAAGCCAAAAGTACTGGATCAGAAACTTAAGTAATTATTAGCTTGAATTAATTGGTAATAGTTCAAATGTTATAATTTGTCATTGAAAAGCCAGTATTCTACTCATAGCTCAAACAGATAAAGTCCAGATGCTAACACAGGCTGGCAGGTGGTGGATTACCTCTGGCCTACAAAAACAAGTCACTTGCTAAATTCTGAATAATGTACCTTTGCACAGCATTAACTCCCGATCAAGATAATCTACTCCTGTTTGTCACTGAGGACACCTTGGCAACTATGTGAGAATTTATTTTAGAGCGATTTAAAAGTACTGGATAAATGTTGAAAATAAGTCAAACAGTAAGTTTAGATGGCCCTAACCCTAACAAGACTATAACATATACATTGAAACAGTTTCATTCTTACACGTGAAAGTTGAATTCATCAGAAATCAAACAATCTTAATCTTAGTAATTTATGGTAAGTTAATGTTAGCTACAACTGCGTTATATAGATGAAAGATAGATAGTATCTGAGTGAGATATCGGACTTTATGGGCTCTATTTGAACAATTTGAGTGTATTGAGTGATAACACGACATGTCCAAATCCATTCGTATTTTGGGTGTAACATGCAAGAAGCCATCTCCCCTTCCCTTTCAAAAACAGGGGAGCTAGCATTTCCATAATCATTATTGTGGATTTCTGTACCTCAGAAAAAGGACAGCTGTGTCCCTGTGTGGAACAAGCACAGTGTGTTGTGCCCCCTTCTATGTAGCTGTGTATGGTTTTCTTGAGGATGCACCTGACCACACTTTAAGACCAACACACACATTCCGAGGGAGATTTACCATTGAAACAACATCGGTGCTGACCAGAAAAATAAAACTATATTGCTCTAAAACCAGCAAAGACACTTTGTGCCAATTTGTGCTGCTCTTCACTGATTTGCGGCCCTGTAACGTAGGGCCCTGTGGCTCTTTTGCATTCTATTGTTCCAGTGTGTTTTAGCATGTACTGTTGTTTTGTAATTGTCCCACGAGGCATCATTGGCTGCTGTTCAGTGAAATAAATACAGGCTTAGCAATGAATACATGGTGGAAACATTCAGCTCCTGCCACTTAGTAGTAACCAAACCAACCTCGTAGTGGAAAAAATAATGATCAATAATCAATATTGTTAAATAACATGCAGTTTAAAATCAATTCAAAATCCAAATGAGCAGACAACGGGGGGGAAACTGAAGGGCAACATGAGTTTTAGGCTGTGAGAGTATTTCAAACAGAAAATGTGGCTTTATAGCCTCCATTGTAGTCACAGGCATTTCACACACAAACAGAAAAATGTATGCATGTGATATAAAAGAGAGGAGTGGAAAGAATTCAGAGGATTGCCGTGTTCTGGCTGTGTTGCTCTTCGGGGTGGGAAGTCAGTGTGCGTGTTGCCACCTTGCCTTTCTCCTACTCACAATGCTGTATTGCTCCGTGGTAACAAATACCCCAAGGACGACAGCAAGGGACGACAAAGGATGGAGATGAAGAGGAGGGTGGGTGCATGTTGTGCCTCAGAGTGAGGGCATGGCTCAGCAGGCTCGGCAGTGTCCCCTCGATGCTGCCTGGGTTTTGATGTTGAGAACCCGGAGTGGGCTTGGTTTTTAATGTTATGCAACTTTGAAGATAGCGTGTTTGAAGTTATGCATGAGTTGGACTCATTTCCAGCTTCTTCCTGATTTGTTTTTGTTGTTTTTTTTTTCTCCCGCCATCTCTTTCTTCTCTTAGAGATATTTTTTTTTTCTATGAGACGCACAAGTTATGTGTTTGAAGTGAAGGAATGTTTCAAGGGTATAATAGTGGAGCGCCCATTGTGGTAGTGGTCTTTACATTTCTCATGCCTAAATGGTGTCTTTTAAGTAATTGTTGCTGCTATGTTTCCTCATTTGGTCTCGCCCACAGAATCTATACTTTCCTCGTCTTTCATTGGACCAAAGCCTTTACTTGGTCGGCTATAATCTCCAGAAATTAATCCCGAAGGCCTTTATGTGAGAACGCAAATGTCCGAGTCACATTCTCTGGACTTCCTCTGGAGTTTCTCCTGCGAGGCCTCTGAGAGAATGAGCAGGATTTTTGGGAGGATTCACTGTGAGGGAGTGAGTGAGTTGATGTTTTCTAACACGCGGCAAACGCACAAAAGAGAAAAATATCACAAGAATGAGGAAAAAGAGGTGTCATACATGTAGAAGATACCAACGAAATTGTCGAATTGGAAAATCTAGATTGAATAGCTTTTTGTGATAAGAGCCAAGGCAGGTATTGATGTGCTGTAAATAAAAACGTGCGATCACCAAAGCTTAATAAATAGTTGACTTCCTTCCTCTTTATGCTGCGCCACCCCTCAGCTGAAGGCTTGACGATTTCTGTCTTTAACGTGTCTGAGAAGAGAATCTCCTCCTGCGCTGTAAAAATGTGAGAGGCAACTCCGGAGAAAGTCCGGAACCAACTGTGTCTGGAAACGGCTCAACTGTTTTATAGCCTTTGTTGATCTGCTAGCATAGTGACGCCTTCAGCTGTAGAGGGAGCTATGACCCAATGTGTTACTTAACGCAAAGTAAGATGGGAGAGGTTAGGTGGCTACTCCAAATCGCAATTGATAAATTTAATGCATATTTTCTCTTCTGACTGCAGGATGAGTCATCAAAAGTATTAATGTGTTTTAGAGGAAGAGAAAAAAGAGGGACGTTGATAAGAAATCCAAAAATCAAAGACGCTGCAGAACAATTAACTCTAGGACAGATGTAGTTTTTATTCTGCACGCGTGTAAAGGTATTACAATGGACTCGTGTAAACTGATAGATGCAACATTTAATCACATCTCAGCCTTGCCAGTCTCCTAATAAACACGCCAACATGCATTTGATCTTGGCCCATCCGCAGAAGCTTATTTAAAATTTTAAGGAGTGCAATAAAAATAGTATCTCAGCTTGGTACAGGATCTTTTTTCTTTCTGCTCCCTATTTCTCTATTTACCTCTCCCAATAAACAACACTCAGTGCCATCTATTCCTTCGGTTGCTCCTCTCTGCCCCTTGTCAAAAAAGACAAATGATGTTAATCCTTCCTTTTAAGAACGCTGCAGCCCATTTTGGTTTGTTCTGCGGGAGCAATAGCACTGTCCAATATTTAGGATTAGGCTTTGACAGCATGGAGGAGGAACCATTATCCCATTGTCGTGTGAAGCTGGAGAGAGTGGTTTGGATCTCTGTGATGTGCACTTTTAATGAGGCCCATTAAATCAAGTGGCAGTTCCTCACAAGGAAAAGTTGGTTGGTGTTTAATAGTTTCACCGCAAGCTTACATAAGCCCCTTTAATTCAGCGCTTGGGCGCTCTTTCCGGGCAGCGCCGGGAGAAGGCTCCCTTGCTCCGCCGAGAGGCATGCAACAGCAATTAGCTGTCCTCTGGAGTCTTAATTAGGGAGCCACGTCGACCTGAAGACGAGTGCGTGAGAGGACCACACGTCGGTCAGCAGCCAAACAAAAATAGATGAAAAAAACAGAGGCTCCAATTAATTACAGACTCCAAATGAGCATCCAAGTAGTAACGGGCCTGGAGAGGCGAGAGGAATAAAGTCAGACATGGCTGGTTTCACTCTGCCGGTGTGATGGAGGGGTGCCACCAGTTTATAGCCCTGCTTTTACACCAGTCTTTAAAAGCACGGCTCACTTTAGAGATGTGGAAGGAGGCTTATCAAGCAGCTCGCAGCGCCCAAGGGCAAAATGATCTGAGTGATCTCAGATTGTATGCTATATGTTCCTTAATTAGTTTGTAACTGACTTTGAGGCGCTATTGTCTCCGCTAGCTTATCCTTCATTTGTTTAATTGGCATTCTGTGCATGCCCCCCTTTGTGTGTGTTTATGTGTGTGTGTGTGTGGGTGTGTGTGCACTACCTGATTTTGTTCCGCCTCTTTTCCTCTGCGTGAAGCAGGTACTGCCGCCGTGGCCATGGTGATGAGAAACGGCATGGATGAGGGTGACAAAAGACAATTGCCATGGAGATGGTGTACAGTGGTTGGCATTAATGCGTCAACAGTGAAGATGATATGGTGATGTAGTGACGGTGAGGATTTCTGTAACGACCGTCACGGCGGTGATGACTATCATCGTTATGACGACAATGAGCGTTAAGGAGCCTGCAGCGGCGAGAGAGACGTGTTCGGTGAGGAGCGTTATGACATGGGATGAGCAGCACAGCGCTGGCAGTGACGGCGCTGAGGCCTGATGTCCGCAGCGCAGCCTGTGTATCAGATTACCGCTGGTCTGCAGGCAGAAGACAGCAGCCCCTCGTTAACTTTAATGAGATAAAGACATGCTCTGCTCTTTGTCTGGGGAGTTCTCTTTTTATATTCAAGTGTGTGTGTGTGTGTGTGTGTCTGATGGAGGAATGTTGTTCTGCCACAACCACGGTAACCTCACAAACATAACACAAACAGAATAATGTCATGTATAAGAGGAGAATGTCAAATCTGATCACCAGTCATTTGTATTCTCTTTGATTTCTGTGTGTAGAGTTCTGCATTAACCATGTTTGTGATATACTGTTGATGTTTGGCCTATTTGCAAATGAGCAAAGCTCTTGCTTCAGCAGACCTTGACAGCTGACATTACAGTGATGCTACTTTGCATCTGTGTGAAAAACGAATGCGCATGTGTGTGTTTGTGTGCGTGCGACTCTAAAATGAGTATATCTTTGCATGTATCTATTTGTGTGCTGAGTGTGTGTGGCTGGGCGCCATGCCAGCATCTAAGTGACAGCACCCCCTCTCGTTGGCGCATCTTTGTCTCAGAGACTAATGGCACAGAGAGAATCAATTACCGCCATAACGCTGGTGATATGCCAGATCTGCTGGGCGGTGGAGGAGAGAATAAGCCATTCCCATGCACCCTCCGCTTTCACCCACCTCCCATCCTCCTCCTCCTCGTCCTCCCATGTCGGCCAATAAACGCTTTGAAAACGGTGAAATGTCCCCTCACTTCCCGTCATCAGGCCTCAGTGGAGCACCGCAGGGAGATGGCACCCATTCCAGACACTCCCCAGAAGCCACAGTCGCACCCCGTCATCAGAGAAGCCCAGGATCCCACCGGCGAGGCAGAGAAGGACACCCTGCGGTTGCATAGCTCTACTTCACCAGTTAGTGTGGCAGGTCTGCAGGATTTGAAATGTAGCCTTCAAGCCTTCAATCTCTCCTAACCTCATGGTGAGTGAGCATCCGGTCCTCTAACCCTCCATTCAGAAACTGCTTCTTTTTTACTGGGATGTTGGAGCTTTTGGAGAATGATGTGTGTGCAAAGTCTTGTGTTGATCTCCTGGAGGAGGAGAGTTTATCTGTGCTCATCTTAAATATCTGTTTAACATGTGCCTTTGTTTTACCACAGCCAGTTAAGAGGCCTGCAGTGTGCAGCTGACACCAGTCTGATGTGGGAACTTGTAGCCTCCAGTGCACACACACTGGGAACGGACCATTATGTGAAGGGAGACAAATATGTTTGCATATTCATAGATTCTGGATTTTGCAGGAGGAGGAGTCGATATCGTTGAAAGAATTTTTAATGAGGAAAAAACAACATACATACATACATACATACATACATACATGTCTTCTAGGAGACCATTGGCTAGTGTCTGACAATAAATTAGCCACTGGGGGCAACAGCCAATATTATGGGGGTTTACAGTGTAAACAGTGGATATCTGGGGCCAAGACTCCATCTTTAATCACATGAGTCAAACATTTATCCACACAAAACACAAACAGTACAGTTTTTTATATTAAGTTTTTGTAGGTGTTAAGGTCCAGAGGATATTTTGGCTACTCTATGCTGAAGCATTTCAGTCAAAGTGTTCCCGCCTCTTTCCTGTGGGCGACCAAAGCCTGCTCAAACGTGATTGGTCAAAGTAGAAACAGAAACCAGAATTCTTCCAGCCCCAAAATCTGATTCTACATATTCAAATTCAGAATCTGTTTATATAGATTTTGTCTAGTTTGATAAAAATAATCCTGTCATAATGATGACATCAGCTTAGCATTATAGACTGAACATAGACACTACTCAAAAAGAATTAAGGGAAGACTTAATCGTCACAGTATAACACCAAGTCAGTTAAACTTCAGGGATATCAATCCGTCCCTAAAGGAAGTAAAGGTGATTGTGAATCAATTTCACTGCTTTGGTGCAAATGAAAGTGACAACAGGTGCAATGTAGGCAAAAGCAAGAATACCCCCAAAAAGGGAATGATTGTACATGTGGTGGCCACAGACAGTTGCTCTCTCTTTATCCTTCCTGACTAATTCTTCTTTAGTTTTGTGTTCTGCTAGTGTCCTTGTCACTACTGGTAGCATTAGACGGTACCCGGCACATCCATATGGGATTTGCGAGAAGGTTTGCTGTGTCTCCCAGCACAGTCTCAAGAGCATGGAGGAGATACCAGGAGACCGGCCGTTACACAAGGAGAGCTGGATAGGGGCATTAACCCAGCACCAGGACCTGTATCTGCTCCTTTGTGCGAGGAGGAACAGGAGGAGCACAGCCAGAGCCCTTCAAAATGACCTCCAGCAGGCTACTGGCGTGCATGTTTCTGACTCCATGAGGGCCGAACGTCCTCTAGTGGGACCTGTGCTCACAGCCCAGCACCGTGCAGCTCGATTGGCATTCACCAGAAACACCAGAATTGGCAGATGTTCTCGGGAGTGCATACAGGCACGTGGAGGCCATACACACTACTGAGTCACATTATGAGTTGCCATGCGGAAATTCACTCAAGTTGGATCCGCCTGTGATTTCAATGTTTGACTTTGAGTGTGGTGTTGAATCCAGCCCTCAATGGGTTGATGATCTCTGTTTCCACCAACTGTTGTCACGTCATTTTGTTCTCAACAAATTATACAATGTTCACAAGATTTTCAACTTGATGTGTGATTTAAGTGTTCCCTTAATTCTTTTGAGCAGTGAAGGATGCCCACAATATCACCAGACATGGAGTCTGAAAGGGCACCTGAAAGTTCTGAATTCTGATTGGGTGGATGGTGTGGAATAATGTGTAGTAGCTTGACAGTGTAATCCAGTTACTGTTAACTAAACCTGTTTATTTTCATTAAAGTATCTTCAATGCACCTCCCTACCTTTTTTTCTATAATGAAATTTATGAAATGCATTCTTGAACTATGCAAGATGTATTTTCTCACTTTTCTGACTTCTTCATGATGTCACTGGTGATGTGATGTGGAATAATTATCTGATCAATATAGGCTTTAAATTGTCTCTCTATTATTTATGGAGATGAATAATAGAGAGACAACCATAATCAGCCTTAAAAAGCAGCTATGCCATGGACATATATTATAGCCTGTGTGAATTAACAACTGATATTTTTTGTTTGATTTTTTTGGGGTTAGTGCCCATGTAAAAGTGGAATAATACCCTCGAAGTTTGCGCTGCGTGGTTGACTGCCCCTGCATCATCCATTACAGTTATGGAACAAACAAGTTGTCTTCCGAATATGTATAATATATCGAGTACATACCTGTTTCTATCTCAGGATAACTCATTACTTCAGTAAGTCTGGCACAGTGGGATTATATTTGCATAAATATTGCGAAACACAGGTTTATATATACTCTATGGGTTTAAAAAAAAAATATTTTAATCAATTTTCTTTCCATATTCAAACTCTTTTAATTTGATACTCAAACCTTTCAAAAAGGTTTATTCCAGCATATATTTGCTCAAACAAACCTGCTGAACGACATTGACACCATTATCAGGCAATACATCTCAAAGAACCAGCAGTGATAAAAAAGGAATAAAATATCTCGATGCACACATTAGTTGAATTTGATCAAATGCCTCAGTGGAATCAGCTCTGTGTGAATTATTAGTGAATAATTCCACAGTTAGACCGTCTATCAAACTCCATCATATCAGTGACAAATAATGACAAGCTGTCATTAATTATTCAGACATTTGTCTAAGTTGTATTTGAAGGAAGCAGGAACACAGAGGGATGCTGGGATCGACCCAGCACACCTGATATAAAACCACAACTGTTTGAAGTAGAAAGTCTCCTCTGCACCGCACGTCTTTTACTACGAGGTTTCTCAACAGCGAAGCAGCATGAAGAGCCACATGAAAAGCCGGCGGTTGCAGTTAGGAGTACATAAGCGGTCTCAGCGCGCTGACTGTCGGATTTAAAGGGCCGCAGAAGAAGCAGAACAAGTCCCTTTGTGCGACCTGTCTTCTGAAGGCCGGCCACCAGAAAGCGAACATCGCCGCAGCCCTGATCTCGCACACGGAGTTTTTCAAATTATCCATCAAACGCGATCAGATTGTCTCACTTCTCTCACGGCTTCAAACAGACTGCTAGAGGAGGGAGGAGGAGGGTTCGACTGAGAGAAAGAGAGGTGGATGGAGGCATCTGACAAACTCATCTGCAACGAAGAGGAGAAGCAGAGTGTCTGTGGTAGGAAAACTAAAAGAGATGTCTGTCTTCTGCTGTTACAGTAAATAGCTTTTATATACTTGGGTTAAAAAAAAGAAACAGAGCCCTACACTGGCTTTGAAAGCTGTCTCGTCTAGACGTGGTAAACGGGCTACATTTGAAGTGTTGCCAAATAAAAGATGAGCTGTTACTCAAAGGCCTCTTCATCTCCCCTCAGCCTCTCTTCCCTCTGAAGTTTCTATCATTCGTAGCTGATGGCACCTGTTTTCAGGAGGACAAGCAAAAAAGTTAGTATCACAGTGGTAGAAACACTCCTCCACATAGGGGGTGTTCATCCATAAACTTTAGCTTGGAGTCAGCAAAATCCTCATGAGCAGGGCGGGGTCAGAAGACCTGTGCCATCCATTGATGAATATGAACCATCACCAAATTCACGCAAAATTTCCTTAAAATTCAAATTACACCCATATAATTAGAAAATGTTATTACAGATGTAACAGATGATGTTTCTTATATATGCCCAGCTGCCCTGTAAAGAGGTGTGGGGACAGAATTCATAATGTTTACACATAATCAATAGATTCTTATATATGTATAGAATAATTAATTGATTATGTATATGTATACGTCCTCTGGGTTGAGGTGAGTTGAAAGTAGAGGGATTTCTCACTCTTTTGCAAATGAAAGATAATGTAACTGCTGAAGGTGTAAAATAAGCAACTGTTTTTTTTACCATATCAACGTAAAACCTTAATGAATACTGTGTTCACAACATCAACAAAAACAAATTCTTATTGCAGATTTACACCTTGTTTAATCTTTAAATCAGCACTTGAATTAAAAAAAAACTGTAAACCAACAACCAAACTACTCATAATTTCATTTAGAAATTAGACATATTTAGAAATGCAACAAAAGGCTAAAAATGTGAGGATAAACAAGAAAATTAAATAACATTATGCAGTTAGGAAACAAATGTGACTATTTCGTGGCAGCCCAACTCAACTGTATATCCTCACTGTTTAAATGTGCTTTAATTTGTCTCAGTGGATCAGGGTACTTTTCATGTTATCTTGTCAAAAATGTTGCACCTTAAACTCTTCCGCACATGCACAGTGAGCTACCAAAAGTCCTGAGCCCAGGAATGGGCTTCGGGCCTCCAGCCCACAGGGTGGAGAGTCTAGTGGCCGGGCAGGAATGTGTCTCGCAGGCTCGAGACTCGTCGCCCAGCTTCTCAGGTCAGCTCGTCAGTGGCCCTGTGGGAAGGAAGGCTGCGTTGTCGAGAGCCCTGGTGTGGGTCAGGGTTTGATGAGGCGGGTGACCGGCGGCTGAATCATTTGAAATCGCCGGTCTCTGTGGCCAACAACTCCCCCCCCCCAGGCGGTCACTGTCAGGACAGTATTTTAAGGCTGTGGTTAAAGATTCCGATAGTGTGAGATGCCTGAGTGTTCATCACATGTTCGGCAGCTTTGTCTCTCTGACACACACACACACACTATAAACACATTTTACCAACATTCCAACCCACATGCGTGTTTTCATGCAGCACGTTCACATGCAACACTCACCCTTCCAGCTGTAGTGATAGAGCGTTCCCTGCCCTTCTGTGCCTCTGCAGGGGACGTCAGTGGCACGGCTCACTGCAGAGGACTTTAGCATCACCCAGCTGAATCTGTGGACAATCTATAGAGCAATATAACATGATGAAGTACACTTCCTTCCTGGCTACTCAGCAAGAAGTGGAGAAGTAAAGTTGTTATAGAACAACTCAACGTGTCGATGTTGATGCATGTGGAGAGCAACAGTTGTGTTTGGCAGAAAAGGCTCTGCTTTGGAAGATGCTACACAAAATAAATAAAAAAATGTTTTCATTACATACATGTTACAGATGTTTCTATATAAGTAGCAGTCCAGCTATACACTTTTTATATTCATACAAGGAATCAATTCATTCCTATACTTAAAAGATTATTCATATTCTTTTTTTTTTCTTGAACCTCTCTCTAATGCTACCTGCTAAATCATTATATTTAATAGAAAACCACACACACACACACACACACACACACACACACACACACACACACACACACACTCTGCTTTGTCATTTCATTCTGTTCTGTTTTATTCACTGTTCTCATCCTGCTTGTGTTGTTTTGCCAATGTCTTGTCTCTTGTCTTGTAGTTAAAGTTAAATAAATAAAAAACATAATAGTAATGTGGTCAAGCTCTACCTGATTATTATATGTAATCTGATCACCGACAACACATTTAAGTCAGGTGTAAATTATATATATCAGTATTATACCAAATGGGAACAGATCACAGTCAAGCTCACTATAAGTCATGTTATGATGCCCACTATCCTCATGAAAGTGGCGTATCTCTTAAGGATCACCTTATCACAGCAGCAGAGACAGGATGGCAACTTCCAACATAAAACATCTAATCTATGGCATTCCTGCAGAGGCCCTCAGACGTCTCAGGGCAACCGTCTGTAAATCACGGTTAGGGTCAGGTCTAATACACACTATGACTGGTATTAAGTAACACCTTCCCTGATAATAATCATAAAAACTGCATCTGGATGACTTGACTCTGACTGCAGCTCCAGAGAGATGTCGAGACAGCTTCGTCACTGAACTGTAACTCACAAGGCAAGATGCCAGTGGAAATAGGATAATAAGAGCAGCAACAGTAGCATGTAGCAGGTGGGAATGAGCCGCGTGATTGACAAGAGTGTGACATCGTCAACATCGCCTGATTTACTTGTTTAAACATAGTCGCTGATTGCAAGAGTTGGCAGATAATCACCTGAGAGCAGGCGCACACTCAGTGCTCTTAACTACACTGATGCTTCATCTATGGAATCAAAGACACTCCATAAAGATTAGAATTGCATAAGCAATTGAATACACAGTATTAACATTTTACAAATGATATTCGGTTTTGAATTATGGACGACCTTATCATTCATATTCAGTATAGGGTTTTAGAGAGATCATCAGTGTTGCTCCTAAACTTTATATGATACACATTTAGGAATATATCATTAAATATAGAATCTTTGTAGTATATTTGATTTTTGTCCAATTTTGTTTCTTTGACTTTCCCTCAGCCGTCTCCTTATCGGATGCCAGAGCGGTTCCTTGGAGATTCATGATGAAGCTGTGCAGCTGTTACCGACAAAGTGGGCAACAACAAAAAAAAGATACACCCACGACATGACCTCGTGATCAATTAGTTTGACCAATGAAAGGCTGTAAACCAACACCATCAAAGGCGTTGGATGAGTTTACAGTGTGTGATTCTGTCTGTACATCCTGCCCTCATTAACATTCATGAGCAGAGCACAGGGAAGTTTGAGATATTGTGCTGCATGAATATACACACAGTTTATTTTTTTTCCTCCACAACTTTGTGTGTGTGTGTGTGTGTGTGTGTGCATGCGTGTGTGTGTGTGTGTGTTCTCTTACCCGAGGGACATCACAGCCGAAACTCATTTCACATGAAAAGACCCGGGCGCGAAGGAAACTGTTTGTGTGGGAGAGGACAGCCACCACCATGCCCCCCACCATTCCCCATTACTAAATAAATAAATAAATAAGAATTTTTGATTACAGTAACAAGCCCATAAATTATGCAGGGAGAGTTGAGGATGATGAGCTGATGAAAGACAGCCCCTTTTAACCTTTTTCCCAGCAGAGGAAGAATCACCCCCCCGTCTCTGTTTGGCCCCATGCAGCGAGTCGGAGACGGGGGTCTTTAGATGATAGGGTGATGCGTTGGCGATGGTTGGGTGGGTGGGGGTCTCTATTTTCAGACTGCAAGTGGGAATACGAAGTGAAACATGACGGCGATGATGGCACTGCATCTGTTTCAGTAACTTCTGCCTGGCTCGGTTTCCCTGTTGTCACTGGAGACGGAAGATTCCAATTGATTCTGCTGCTGTCGCCATTTTTGTGATGGAAAATGATTTGCTGCTGGTATGTGCGTGTTTGCATGTGTTATGTGTGTGTGTGTGTGTGTGTGTGTGTGTGTGTGTGTGTGTGTGTGTGTGTGTGTGTGTGTTGTGGGAGGGAAGCTGAGGGAAAGTCGTTGATGTCGGGTTCGATCAGAGCGGCTGCTGGGAGCATCCTGGTAGGAAACGAGCGCGCCACTTTCAGAGTGGCGCGCTGCTAATGTGTTCCTGTGCAACACAATACACACTCCTGAAAGTCTGCCATCACCAGCTCTACTACAGCACACACTCATGCAGTCAAACATACCTACCACACTGCATGTGCAATCACACCAGGGCTGCAAACAGACAGCGCTAACTATTTAGCAAACACCAAAGATCTGTATGGGTTCTATTGAAGGGTTAGGCTGTAAAGACCAAAAGCATCAGAGAAGCCTCCTAACAATTATAGTGTGTGTACCCAAATCCTGATATTCCCTAATTATTAGGTATTATAATACCTCAAACTATAAGAAAAAATTCACAGCTGGTTATGCAGCACGTTTTGACACATCTGGACTATTAGTCTGTGATTTTATTTAGATCTGCAGCTGGTCTGTTCCAACATGCTGGACGCTTCAGACACGATGATGGGGGAACGCATCTCGGTACGTCCTGCCAAAGGTGGACTAGGGTGGTGTGTTGTCTCTTAACATCCCTCAGGGGGATTATTTCTTCTGAAACAGCCACACTGTTTTTTTTCTAAATAATAATAACCCCTTTCTAGGAGGAAGCACTAAAATGAAACCAGAAAAGAAACAGTGAACAACGTGGTTATTCCACAACTCAGAATTAATACTGGAAAGAAAACTGGTCTATTCAGGATGGCTGTTCAATGGAAGAATTTACCAATTTACCACCTCATAGTCCCTGATTACTATTGTTCAAAGTTTTGGTTTACATCCGTCTGTCTAGACTCATACATTATAATTAAAGGAATTTAATTAAATGTATGAAGTATTTTGTTATAATAATTATGTGCATTCTTGAGTTATGGCCACAAGTGTGTGCTGTGGGGGTCACCTTTGACCTTTGATGACCAAAATTGAATCAGCTCATATTTGAGTCTAAGTAAATATTTGTGTTAGATGTAATAAAATTCCCTCTGGGCGTTACTTATCAATCATGTTCAAAAATGTGTTTTATGAGGTCACAGTGACCTTGACCTCGATCCCATATAATAGGCCAAAATGTGAAACCATAGCAACCTTTGAACTTTTGAGCACCAAGATCTGATGGGTTCCTCCTCAAGTCTAAGCAAACATTCCCTCAAGGTGTTCCTGAGATACTGCACTAAAGATGCAAACAACGTTTTGTTTTGTGAGGAACATAGTGACCTTGACCTTTGACACATCACCATTCAAATCTAATCAGTCCATCCTTTAGTCCAGGTGAACCTTTGTACCGGGTTTAAAGAAATTCCCTCGGAACATTCCTGAGATATCCTGTTGCAGAGAGAGGGACAGACGTACGGACAGATGCACGGATAACCTGAAAACATAATGGCTCTGAATATGGCTGCTGCCGGCTCAGAGGCATAAAAACAGTTGGAGAGCTTTTTAATGAGTCGTGGAAACAGTTAAAACTCATCTCAAAAGGCTTTTCTGACAAAATTATAATGAGCACATTTATTGTGCTGTTATCACTGTAGCTGTGGACATTTGATTGCAGTGGGAGTATTCCTGGTTTTATTACAAACTACTGCTGTACCTTGTTTTGTTTTATTCCTTCTTGTTTATTACCTGTTTTATATGCAAGTGCGTGTACATTCACATGTACTGTATATATGCACAATACTTATTTTTATTTACATGATTACATGAAACAGTTGTAGCTGGTTTAAAAACTCTGAGCCTGATATCATCTCTGAGTAAGTTCACTCTGAATTGGCTCGTACCTTGTACATAAAAAAAAAGTCTCCATCAATCAAGCTTCAATACCACCATTCACCATGGCAACAGGTAAATAAGGAGCCTTCATTTTAATCCAGTGGAGGTGGAAACATTACTGTGTGTCAGAAGAAAGAAAAAAATACTCCATGGGTGAACACTATTTTATCCAGTGTAGTCCAAGTCCTGAGTTAAACTCAGAATAAACTCGTTCTCTGAAACAGGGTCATCATGGGATAGTCATGTTTGAGCCAGTAACAGCAAATAGGGAGCCAAAGAAATGCATGAACAACAATAAGTCCCATTGTTGCAATATATTTTGTTGATTCATTACCATTGAGTTTATTTTACCTCAATCCCACACACACTGTCCTGCTCCTTGAGGTATTTGCTACATCACCAAATCTGGATGAATCCTCTGTAGAAAATAGTCCCCAACAACTTCAGTATTTCTTCCTGTTTGAGCAACATCTTCTAAAAGGTTTCTTGAAAAAATCCACAGCTGTTTTAAATGTTATTTTAAAAGTCAAAATACGACCTTGTCAGTGGGAACCATGTGAGCTTAGGGCGGAGATACAGACAGGGAAGGACAATTATGGTTTTGTTGGTGATGAAAGGCCATTGAATGAAAGGTACTGAACTCAATTATTATACCCTTATTAATGGTCAATAAATAATTTGGTAAAACAGCACTTATATCCAAACTTATAATGAATACTGGTTGTTGTACTTTCTGCTCCTGTAATTTCTGGCTGTGGAGAGAAACCAAAGCAAATTTGCTTTGTGAATGGTAAAAAGAATTCAGACTTGCTTCTGAACTTTTCAAATTGAAATATACTCATTGGTCAGATGCTTTTTTTCAAACCGACTTAAAGCTGAGGGACAACACTAAAACATTAGTACAGTAGGAGACCTTGAAATAAGTCTGCAGTGATACATCTGTTTAAAGTGGAGTAGATAAGGTAAATAAGTGTGTTGAAATAATTGCTAGTTAACGCATCAGTGTACTATACATATTAAGCATGAGAGTTTGAATTAAAATTTTTTATACTTTGCCTAGATTCATACTCAAGTCAGTTTAATTCTAACATTACCCATACATACTAAGTCATTTGATAACCTTGTCTACTAAATGTATTGGACAAAAAGATGTGGAATTTAATTATTAGTACATTTTCTTATAATATGCATCACATAGAATGTAGTTTTTGTTTCTGGTGAGAAGAACAGAACTGAGCTTTGAAATTGGGTTGTTATACTGGATAATTCAAATCAGGCAATTCTAAATTTATCTGTTACATTTCGGAGCGCACACCGAAATATGACAAGAGATTCACACATGTGCATCTACACATGCACCCAAGGATATCTGGCACATTACCAAATCCCGTATCCCACACAAAGAGCCATTGTAGTGAGCTATGATAATGAGCTCAATATGCCCTCCTCAGGAATGTGTGAAAACGGGGCTGTTTCAGTGCAGAAATGCCCCCTTTCCCACAGTCTTTAAGAGCCAGCGGCCCCTTCGAAACATGACTGGCATACAAATGCCTTTATGCCTCAGTACTGCGCCAACGTATGGTGGGGGAGGGGCCGGCGAGAGGGGGCACTCTGGCTGCCACCCAAGATCTACAATGGCCATATGCAGAGGAGGTGGAGGAGCATCTCCCGAGTGCCTAGAGGTTAACTGTGGACCAGCAGGGGCACGAGCTCTGATTAGTGATTAGTGAATGAGGGAGCGGGCGGCGGGGCTCGGAAAAGCACAAAAGAAACGAGCCAAGATCGTTATGGAGGAGAAGCTGCCAAGATGAAAACGCTACAGGTGGGAGGGCGAGCAGTCTGTGGACAATTATCACATATATACAGTATGTATGAAGGTGTGAAACTCCTCAGAACGCAGAGGCAGTCTGGAGAACAAAGGCCGTCAAAATAATAAGAGTGCATTTGGAAGCCATATTAGAACAAAGAGAGCATTCCTGACTAACGCTCTGTCCTATTATCTGAAAAGAAATCTTTTCACTTATTCTTGCATAAAAAAGCTGTGTGTAAGAGGTTTTGGAATAACCATCAAGGGACCACATTCAAACCAAAATATGTTAGAAGAGAAGAGTCCTCCAACCCAAATAAAAATAAACTATACTGTATCCTCGCCATCTAAAGGTAGAAACAAAATTATATCAGCACTGGTTCAAATGACCAAAGCTGCTTTCAGACATGCACTGCACTCTGGATAATCTCCTGACATTCTGCAGAGGGGCTGTATGTGAGAACACAAATGTTCTGGTGAGAAGCATGTCGGAATTAGCCGACGTGAGAATACAGCAAGATATTCTCCCCGGAGGTTTCACTGCGAGCGAGTGGGCGTGTTGATGGTGCTTCTAACACGCGACAGATTTAGAAAAGAAAGAATACAAACAGGATAAAACAGCAGTGCCATACAAGAGAGTTTGTGGTGATAAGGTCTGATACTGGTATTGATGTGCTGTAAATAAAAACACGTGATCTCTGGAGCAATGTTCATACGTTACATATCTGCCTGCTATACCAGTCCTAACCTGAACGCTCCCAAAATGTCTGTGATTGAACGTTGTTGTGAATGCGTCTGAGCGGAGAACCTCCTAATGGGTTCATGTTTTAAAGGTAAACTCCGCAGAAAGCACTGACACAATGCTGGGAACATGACACAGACTTCCGGTTCAGAAAATGGCTTATGTGTTATGTGACAGATGTATAGGACGCAGATTGTCTATGTGAAGTTGTTTGCTTCGTTGTGGAAAAATATTGTTATGAGAATCAGCAACAGTGAAAGGTAAGCGTAACCATTTCTTTTCTCGGACAAACACCAAGGTGGAGTTGTACTGCAAGCAGGTGTTAGCAACGCTTTGAATTCATCACCGATCGATAACACCAAACCAGGAGGTGAATGCAGGTGACTGTTTCATTGTTTCCAAATATCTCAATTTCTGCCAATACAATACAACGCAACCCCAGATTTTTCAAACTAAAACAGGAGCAGCAGCGTTTCCAAACATCTACATTTTAGGGGTTTGGACACTCCAGAGAAGTGTGGATGCGAGGCCTTATTGAGCAACAGTGATGAATTTTAAAACTAAAAGGGAATGTGGATGTACCCTCAGTGATCCCCAAACTAAATAAAAGTTTGTTAAATCAATCTCCTTTGGAAAAATGGGGGTTCTTAGTCTATGGCACCATTATTTTGGGGGCCATAGGCTGTAAGGTTTGGCGAACCCTGCCCAACCTATACAATACAAGTCCTCCAACATTAAATGTGAATAAGATCTTTGTCCTATTATCTGATCAATGGTAGTGTACCAGCATGGTGTATTAAAAACAATTTTTTAAAGTGTTGTCACATTAAAATTGAACCAATCAACAACTAACCTTGCCCAGACTGCTAGCTCATGTAGTTGTTGACAGAGTGTTGTAAGAGTTGTGTGGATGCTGGATGTCAAGTTTGCAAAACATGTTTAAAGAATGTGAATCTCATTTACTAATTTCTTCCTCATCTAATAACTAGCTAGCTATCACTCTAATGCTTCACTGCAAAAATTTACTTTGCTTAATAAATAATAAATATGTAATTACTTAAAAACGTAAAGCCAGTTGTAAATATGCTTTACAAGAAGAACGACTGGGCACACCCTGAGATATGGAGGTTTTGGTGGCAAATTCTTTTTGATCCAGAACTTGAGGTTTGATGAAGCTAACACATTAGCTTGCTGATAACAAGCCCTGAAGTTGTGTGTTAGCCTATTCCTTTTTTCCTTAGCTCTTTTTAATCAAGGAGACTTTTCAATTATACAAAAAAACATTAATTATACAATTAGGCTCCCAGCAGTTCAGAATGATTTTTGTCTTTCCACACTCCGAAAACTGATTTGGTGCTAAAGGGAACAGCTCTCAGCTCAGTGCAGGGTCTGGTTTTGATTCTTTCCTCTGCCGTCTGAGTTGTTAGCCCCTGACTGGTGGTCCCTGACCCAGTAGGCCAAACCTTGGGAGGTCCCGACAGCCAGGGTCAGTCTCAACCTGGGTATCGAGACTTGTAACAGCTGGAGGAGCGGGGAAGGGAAAAGGGTGGCAGATGAAGGAACTGGCTGAAAGCCTGAAGTTAAACAGCAAACAGTATTGACACACATCCTGTGCAACTCCAGGGGGTCTGCACCAAATGTAGCACCTAACAAAATACACAGGACTGGAATAATACTTTAGTCTAAATATTACATTGTGTAATAATTGTTTACAGAGAAACTACAAAAGCTCATAAGCATTACCTGATTACACGGCATGTTCCATGACTAGGCTATAGAACTTTCTGTTTTTACGTTCATCTTCTGGTGAAACAAACATCCTAAATCATAGGAGGGAATGTTGGAGAAAAGTTTTTTGTTCTGATTGTTACATTGGTTTCATCACAGATTTTTATTGCGATGTAATATCAGTCAGTATGAGTGTAGCTGCCAGAAGAAAAGAGGAGATTCTTTGTGTATGAGAGTGATGTACTGCAGATGAATAAAAGGAGCATTTCTCATTGCAACTGTAATGACAAGCGAAGGATAACCGAGGTCAGATCACAGCTGTTAAAACGAGAAGAGGACCAGAGATGGCTGGCCCAAGCACATGGCGAGTGTACGTCGCTGCAGGGGATGAGTGGAGCGACCGCAGGAAGTAGGCCAAACCCACAGGGGTTGAGGTAAGGTCCTCATCCTTTTCTTGTTATTGGCAACCAACTAATTCATTTCGTGATGTTGCCTGAGAGTGAATGGAACAGCTTTTGTTGAAACATGACTACTTTAAACTGTGGCTATTGACCAAATATTTAAATAAGTACTTTGCCTTGGAGGGAGAACTACCAACATTTATGAACATTTTGTGACCAGAAGTTCATCATGCAAAATGTATGTAAATAGCAGTAAATATCAATTTAGTGTAAACCAAGGACATATACATATATAAAAAACTGTTGACATGAAATCAAGCAGTCTAGTCAAGTGTTTACCCTGAAGACTTGTTTTAAGTCCAAATACAGATTTCTTTGTCAAACGGACACAGATTTAGTAGTATCTTTACATGAGGTCACATCAGGAAGGGGTATAGTGAAGTAATCTGCTCATTTTTGCAGAATATTTAGTCTTGGTGACACATCTGCCCTCAAGTGAAACTCAAGAGCTTATTGTGATAACAATATGGGAAGTCACATACACAAAATGCTTGGCATTCAAGTGATGTACTGAGAACACAGCTGCTTGACAACATGAATGCTGCAAAGGCTCACACTTAAACAAGCTAGCAGTATTGTAGAAAACACAAAGGACCGAGAAAAAAGGCCACTGGGGATTTCAACACTTGATACATGGTGAAATGACAAGAAAAAGTCTTTACAACTGAAATGACAATGTAACAATTTATCATCCAACAGAAAATTAACTTCAGTGACCATGACTGAAACATCAGCAACACCTTGCTACTTGTGAACTCCGCGCTTCAAGAAGTCTTTGAGGTCCAAAGTTGGACATTTAAATTGTCTCTTCTTGTGAACACAATAAACACGACACCATATGAAGGCAGCAATAGTGCTTAATCTTACTGGGCTATAGCTGGTGAACTGCTGCTAGCAAGTGAACCAGTGGAGGCTGGTTAATACTCCGCCCCCTCCAACATCCTCAAATGTGAAACATAGTTTAATTATATAAGAATATTTTACTCGTACAATGCTCCTGGTTGACCGTAAGTGCCTGTGAGCATTCAATACAAGTTGTTTTCAAATTGTATTTGGTTAATTTCGGTCTAAAAACATATACTTTTTTTAGTCTGGTTCAGTCTTGCTGTGTGTTTTCTGCTTTACACCATATTACAAATAACGCTTGGTTGTGTTGTAACCTTGGTTCTCTGAGTAAAGACACCATCTCTCTACTCCGTTACATATTCTATACGTGCAGGGATCGTCCCCCTGCTGTCAAGGTGCGTGGATATAATTTACGTCAGGGGCGTACTGCCTCATTCTGTAATCTGAATTTCCATGACTTAACATTTACATCAGCCAGAAAATGTGGCTAAACTCATCACTGATCAAATAATAATCATTATAATTATTATAACTTTATTTGCATAGCACTTATCTAAATGAGGTTACAAGGTGCTTCACACAAAAGTCCATAGCAAAAATGAAGAATCGATAGTAATAAAAGATATTCTGTTCACTCCAATTTAATAGCCAGATATAACATAGATAGATAGACATAACATAATAAGGTCGAGACCTCAAGTTTGAAGAGAAAACCCAACAGTTCCCACATCAAAATTCTAAAACTTTCCCTTAAGAATTATCTCCCACTCTTCTTTAGTTTTTATTCAATCCCAAGCACATGTACACACCTTTGAAATTTCCGCAAACATCCACCTCTGGCACATTCAGTAGATCACAGCATCCACAGAAACCCTGACACATTTGAAAGCATTAATCCATGCCCCTAATTGAAATCCTTTTGTGCTCATCCGTATGGTGAAAAGCCAGTGTGTGTGTGTGTGTGTGTGTGTGTGTGTCTGTGTGTTTGTTTGTAGTAGTTGTTAGTAGTGTGTGGTTCCGAGGCATCACTCTGGGATGCCAGTGGGCCACTGAGCGGTCAGGGCGTCTTTGCAGAAGTCCAATCAGTGTGGTGAGAAACAGCAGGGCTCACAGCAGAGCATCTATCTTCGAGGCCATCAGACGGAACAAAATGATGAAAAACTCCACCTTTGAACAAAGTGTTCCGCCCAATGGAAGAATCTGGTCATTATCAGCTCGCCCGTGTGTCAGAGGAAACTTAACCAAACATCATACAACCACTGAACGTTTAGCAATATAGCAACGGCACTTCCATCTTCTTTTTATTCCCCTTACAGAGGGTTTGGTTCTTAACATTTTCAGGTAAATCTGTCTCTCCTGAATGCCTGTTGTATATTTAGCTATTATATGAGTGCAGTCAATTCTCCAAAAGGCTCTCCATGATGGCAGCAACTGTGGTTGCCAGGAGAACGGTGACAAAGCTGTCAAAGCCTTTATTGTGAAGGAATAAATGAACGTAATCAATGGACTCTGTGGGAAAGAAAAACCACAGAAAAAGTGAGGATCAAACTGAGAAATGGAGGGTCACTTCTGCTGTTGATGACAGATGATAAATGCTCTATTACACTTATTAGTTGGTTATTTGTATCCAAAATATGCAGGTGTGCCCTGATTTCATTTAATTCACTACGCAGAAAATGCATATATCCTACATACAAAGTAATGTTTCCTCACTATAAAGACAAAAGTAGCTGCTCTGAATGGCTGCACTTTAAGAGAAGGAGGAGGTGCAATGGATCATGCAGATTGGGGTTAATAGTGTGTGGTACAACCAAAATTGTGTGAGATTATTTAAATCTAATGATAATAAATACATACAGAGATATTCGGGGCATAGTGATTAGGGTGAAGAAAATACACTCTTATGTGTGGCAGATGATCATCGTGGTGACTTACAAGAAACAAGCAGTAGATGCAGATTGCCTTAAAGAAATTGAATCTTTTTGTAGAAGTTAAAAACAAGCCAGTGTTTCTTCTTTATAGAGATGAACTTACAGTGATGACAAAGTCCAGTTCCTGAGCGTCGTTACAGCTGGAAACATGGAGCACATCCGGATGAGTTGCAAAGACAAATGCACTTGTGTAAAGTTGACGCTCTTCTCTGGAGATTGGTTGCCCGACAAGCAGCTTTACCAAGACCACAGTTTAGCACGAATCTGATCGAGCTAATTGCTAAACTTTCAAAGTTTTGGAGAGATTTATTGTCGCTAGATTTCCAGTTTATTGCAGATATACACTTACTCCTTGAGCTGGCACTTCAGATTTCTTTCTCTTGGCTACTGTTCAGAAATGAGTTGTTTTTTTTTACCTTTTATCCGATTTACAACAGACTGTCCATTACAACAAAGTCTGACAATTAGACAATTAGAAGCTGACCTGCACTGATGTATTTGGGAATGTATTGTCAGGCTCTGTACCTTTTTGTTTATTGGGTTTTGCTGATAATCTTCAGAGAACTACATTTTCATCTGTCATTCTTTAGCGGTGAAGATCACAACCCTTTCATTGTTTCCTGATACATCTTGCTTTGATATTCCTAGAGCATGCATGTCGCCTGACTGCACAAGTATGACTTTATTAATCTTACTTGAGAAATAACACTTCACTCGAGTGAAACTGATATAATCACTAGTATGAGGTCATGTTTAGTGAGGGGACAGTTTCATTTTTTATCCCTCTTTGCGGATTACAACTGTAAGGGCTTGGTCGACCTCCATGTCAGCCCTTCCCCACTGCTCCCTCCCTCCCTCCCTCCCTCCCTCCTTCGTCAGGCAGACAGCAGGGGCAGATGGGTGTCTATTCAGGCAGACTCCAGAGTGTGTTTGACACTCAGCTGGGAACTCAGTGCAGGCCCTCAGGGAGCCTGGGCACTCAGGTTCAAAAGCAATGAGGAAAGTTTTTTCTGTAACTGCCAATGATATTTCTAATTTTAATTCATATAATCAAGTAACCCAGTAAACATATATATAATCAGAACAATTTGGTCAGCAGGATGAATCAATCAAACCTATTAGATGCACATAACTGTCCATAAAATTTGTTCTGCTTCATTGTATTTAACATCCAGAAGTTGATTCAATAAAGGGTGGAAGGAACACTTGAAGTCGTCTTTTTCACATATACACTTGGAGATACACTCCGCAGGGTTGTATGTTCATTTTATGGGGCCTATTGTTTTGTTTTTGTCAATCAGTCAATCAATCAATCAATCACACACACACACAATCACCAAAGGTTTTAGTTCCACTTGGGAACAGCTATCAAACTCATACCAGATGAACTAAGGAGCCATACAGGTTCATAAACTGTAAGCACATGAGACATGTATCTCAGGACTTAAAAACAGGAGTAATGTGGACTCTTTTTCTGGTCCTGGACAGCAAAAGGGCTGCAGAGTTCTGAATCAGCTGTAGCTGATTTATGACATTTCTGGGTAGACCAGATAATAGGAATTGTCAAGCCTGCTTGACAGAGTGAGGAGATGCCACTTTTCCACAGAACAAAGGACAAAAAAACCAAGGACCATAATTTCTTACACTAACCGACTCAGATCACTAGGTAATAAACTGTTGCAACCACAATAGCAAGGACGCAGTTTGAAATGGAAACCATAGGTGACTCTCTTTCATTTCTGAACTCTGTCCACTCTCTCACACCCTGGACTGGACAGAGATGCAAGGAGCGACCCAGCTGACCGGTTCCTGTACACCAGCAGCTGCTGAATCTGCTCGACATTGAGCGGTGGGAAAGACAGTCGAACACATGTGGTAGCTTGCAAATGCAACCACAAAGTAAGGCTGACATCTGGGCTAAGTAAGGTACAGGAGTGTGTGCTAATAGATGCTAAGTTATTGCATATTAAGCATGTGTGCTTAAAATGTGGTCTAAAGCTGTGACAGACAAAAGCCACAGATTATAATACACCCTCCTGTTACCCCGTAGTACAGGTGTATCCAGCTTTGTTGCATCTAGTACAATATAACTAACTTGGATTTTTTGCCCTTTTGAACTATAATAACGGTTTCTCGTTTGTTACCAAGGCTGCACAAATTAGCATTATTGTTGTCATTCTGTGCTCTCAGACAAATCTGACTTCTGTTTGCTGACCTCACCTCCTGAGCAGGTACACTTTTTCAGGGCACACACACACACACACACACACACACACACACACACACACACACACACACACACACACACACACACACACACACACACACACACACACACACACACACATTGCCCTTCCATTATGATCAGTGTTGTCTGATCACAGTCGAGGCTTCTCAGATCCACTTGGGTAATACATAAAAGATTATAAGAAGGAAGGCTGTGGCTCAGGATGTAGAGCAGGTCGTCCATTGACCAGAAGGTCAGTGGTGCCACTGTGTCCTCGGGCAAGACACGGAACCTCAAATTTCCCCTGATGGCTGTGTGCGAATGATGTTTGATAGAAAGGTACGGAATAGATGGACTGTATAAATGTGTGTGAATGGATCAATGGCACAACTGTACTGTAAAACATCAAAACGAGAAAAGAGCCATATATATAATGGTCTGTATATATGTATATATATATATATATATACACACATATATATATATATATATACACATATATATATACACATATATATATATATACACATATATATATACACACATATATATATATACACATATATATATATATATATACAGACCATTTACCGGTAAACCGACAAAAGAACAGAACCCAGCCATAGAAAACAGATCTGAGTCCAGCTTTAAAGTTTCTAAAATATTATCTAATTCGGATTTATCAAAATAGGGGGAACATTTTTTCTTAGTTACTTATGTAGTTTCTAGCAAGAGTTGATGATTGAGAGTTAACACGATAAATGCTGATTTCCCTTTTTGTCCCATTCACACTCATCTTTATCTTAAACTGCCGAATAGGACGCTGAAGCTAACCCCTGAGAAAATATGCTAAATACATTAAGCTGATATTTAATACTAAGTGGTAGGATGATGATAGCACACAATGATACACACTACATTGTCATCATCTGAACATAACATTGAATATTAGCCAACTAGCCAACTTAACATTATCAATATATTGTTGATTAGACAGTAATCCTGTCAGTGGACAGAATCAACTCACTTGCATTTGGTTTTGTTGATTTTATAAAACTTTTTTTCTGCTCAGGAATTCACTGAGCACAACATTCAGTTCATCCCCAGAGTGATGATGTCCCAGACCACTATAGCTGCACAGTTTGTTCAGTGATATTAAGTTACTCTGGTGTTGTGTTCATTGACTCATTGACCTGACCCCAGGTTGGAGAGACAAACCAATAAAAAAACATGTAGGATTATGGTTTGTATGGAGATTATGTTTTTTAGATAATTGGATTATAAAGTTTTATCATGTTTGTACACACCACGTCAGATTAACCTTTAGCCTCAGTGTACCCTCAAGTCTGGCCTGTATCATTGATTACAAGCCCAAAACACTTGATGGCGCTAAGGTGCACACTTATGTCCCTAACATCTGCTAGTGGCCACTAACACCTGCTAACATCTACTGGTAGTTGGGAACCTACATTGTGCAGAAGACCTTCAAAAGTACAAGGGTATATTTAACATCTCATCCTATATTCTCAATGGTTCTATCATGTTTGTACACACCAAGCTACATTTATGAAATGTAATGACAGAATAATGTACACAGAAAATGATGAAATTGAAATGACACAGTAGTGTAGGTTGTTGTAAACTGAATAGTAGATAGATGTTAACTCTGCATATTTCGTAAAGCTGTTGTGAAAAATGCAATCTCAGCTTCCATGTTGGATGAGAAGGATGTTGGACATAGACATTACACATACATGATGTCAGCCTGAATGACAAAATGCTAATTCAATCTGATTATCTGGCTACAGTGGAGGCATGGAAAGACACCACCCGAGGTAAGTAAGAATATACAGTACAACCAAGCCCAAAATATTTACAAATACGATCGACTATGGTGCATTTGCCTTCCTTGCATTACAGATTTATGCAGTAGATGTTTAGTTATTATATCTTGTTGTTTGCTTTACCTCTAAATTCTACCTATAGATATTTTTGTCCCTTTATAATGACTTCTAGGAGTACTTTTTTGAATAGGTAGCATTTCAGTTTTTAAAGCCAGGGTTCAATAGAAAGCTTTTCAATGGTAGAGTATCCAAACAAAAGGTATTTTTATCTGATACTAGAGATTTAATAAGCCTAATTCTGGCTCTATTTTTTTCATTTACTTTTATGTCCACATTTGAAGGAGTTTTCTATTCTCCTTTTGTTATTTTCACTTTTCTGCCATTTTTGTCTCATCCCCTCGTTGTCTGCCGGGGTTTAATCTCATTTATTCCAGTCCTTTTTTTTCAAAGGGGAGGTTTTTTTCACAGGGTCTAGGACTGTGGCATTGTATAAGCATTAACGTCTCCTCCGACCGTTCCCCCGAGCCACTCCAAAGAGCAGGGATTAATATCAATTATGGACGGGTGGGAAAGTTCCCCGCCATGTGCCAGATCCTTAATAGGGACATGTGTAAGTCATTACCTCAACACTTTGGGCTCTCAACACGGTATGTGTTTGTGTGTGTGTGTGTGTGTGTGTCAGAAAGAGCGAGATGATTGATGATAAAGAGGGAAAGAGTAAAGGGGGTAGCTGAAGGTTTCTTTTCGAGTGTGATAAAACTCAGAAAATGCAGAGAAAGTGGGTTTATATCTCTGAGAAGCGTCTGTTCTCTTTTGAAAAGTGATGAGAGGCTCTATGGTGACAAACCTTCTATCAAAACTTTTAAAAAATATTTTTTTTTTTTTGGCTCCCATCAATTTCTTTTTTACGCGTGCACCTACGTGTGCTCCAGCAGCAGCGTTCGTCGGCCTGCTTCCATCAGGGCTCTGTGTTGTTGACGGCGTTGAAGGCCTCAGCGCAGACAACTCTCGCACAGCCTCCTCAGTACTCCCCTCTTCTTCCCCTTCCTGTTCATGTGCCGCACGTTTTCATGCATGGCAGATCACAGTCGTGTCGGCCTCTTTGGCTGCTTCACAGGCTCAGCTGGAGAAAACACAAGCTGTCTGATGAATAGATTGCCATAACAGGGGTCACAGCGATATATGGGTGAGCCAACACTGGCCCTGATCTCATTAAAGTATGGAAGAGCCAGTCACTGTCGACAAGTGCTGAATGTAAAACGCAGACTGATGTGTCATGTCATGGATATTGGCATTTTAAAGCTTTTACTTACATTTATATTTTCACTCATGTCCTCCTTGATGTGGTGTATTTACAGCCCTGCCTGAAGCGAATACACCTGTAATATATTTGTTTGGTTTAAATGCAGCAAATGACAAGGAAGATGGGTCTTGTCAGAGAAACAAGCTATATTTACACCATCAATATCTATCCTGAAAATCATTTTATAATGGATGCATTACCACCGTAAAACTGGGTTTACTTGTGTGTGTGCAGTAAGGCTGTCATTCTTTGATTTAAATCCAATCTTGACAAACATTAAATATTTGAATGTTTGAAACTGTTGTAAATAAAGATGGATGACTCCACTTCCTCCGACTGTAAAATTGTATCCAAAATATGACACAAGGCGCAATCATCTTGTGCTAGTGATGTAAATTGGAGCAAATCAAATTCACCGGTAGCTTGACCGATTGCATGACCTGTTAACATATCAATAACATAAGCTATAAATAATGAATGGACACTGAAGAATCAGAGAGATAGCACATAGGAGTTTGGGTTCTGCACTGTTTGGCCAAATTCTACTAAAACAATATTATGAGATACATTTATTATTGAGATTTAAATATGCTGATGGGTGTTTTTTTTTTTATGCTAAGCTAAGCTAAATACCTCATGCCTGCTGCACCATAATAGAGTGGTACTATTTAGAATATAGGATGTTGAATGTCCCTTTGTACGTTTGAAGGTCTTCTGCACAATTTTAGGTTACCAACCACCAGTAGATGTTAGCAGGTGTTAGTGGCCACCAGTGGACGTTAGGGACATAACCTCAGTTGTGCACCTCAGCATCATCAAGTCTTTTGGCCTTGTAATCAATGATGCAGACCGAAATCTGTCTGGCTACTGGCTTCTATGGCAGTACTATGAAAGCCATATGGCCCACTCAGCAGATCAGACAGCAATACCTCAATGCCTTTCAAAATTAAACATGTTCCCATTTTAGATCTTAGGACAAGATGGAGAATATCCCTTGTATATTCTGCAGCACTTAATAATGCCTACCTCTAGTTGATGTTAGCGGATGATACTGACCACCAGCAGATGTTAGGGACATATCTTCAGTTGTGTACATCATCAGGTCATCAGGTGTTTCGGCCTTTTAATCACCAGGAGCCCTCTTCTACGGCCGGCCCACCACAGGTTGATCAGACCTGGGCTCATGGACCTAGCATCTTGGGGCCCAGTTGAGATCTTTCCTCCTGATCCAGAGCTTTTAGAGTGCGTCACTATTGTTCTCTCACAGTAGCGGGTGTGTTTCATGAGTGTAATACTTTCACCCTCACTATTCAGACATAGAGCAGGAGAGGACAATGGCACAGAGTAAGTTATTTTATCTATCATTGGTATTCATGTAATTAATATATACAAATGTCAATTGGATGGCAATGTGCATTTCAAATGAAGAAAAAAGTTTTAATAACCGTCAGCCTATCGAGATGAATTTGATCACTACAGGCGGTTTCCTCTGTCATCCTTTTAAAAAAAGGTCAGAAAGTCAAAACACTGGCCAATTAATGCACTAATCAAACTATCTGAATCCACAGAACAGTGAGGAACTTATGTGCCCTCTTGAAAGTAATGCACGTTCTGTAATCTTAGCGTGGTAAAACAACATTATCCTGAAAGGTATTCCAAGGTTAGCCAATAAAAGATCCAAAGAGAAAATGAATTGAGTCTCTCAGGAAAACCTTGACCAGCGTGACTTAGGACAGGGTTCTCCTTATCCTCCATTGCTCCTCAAATAGCCCCTTGCATCCCGCTCCCTCTCCCTCCCTGGAGACTCGCTCTGGACAGATGACCTCGCTCCCAGCCAGCACTCTGGAGCGAGCCGAGCCAGCCAGCCAGACTCCAAGTCGCTCCCCAGCGCTCTCCGCTGATTATAGTGGGCGGGTAGGAAAGCAGTGGAGGTGTTAGGCTCAGATATGGAGAGCCGGTGCACTGGAGCTGCTGCTCAGAGGAGCCCAGACAATGCGCTTTTACAGGAGGGATGGATGTGCACGCCACAGAGCAGCCAATAAATCCACACCACAGTGGAAGGAGAGACAACACAGCGCCATTGTGTTGGTGTTGCTCTTTGTTTTATGTATTGCATGCATATCTGTGTCTGTGTACATGTGTGCCTGAGTGCGTGCATTTTTTGTGTGTGTGTCTGCGTGTGCATCTGTCTCTTCACCTCAAAGGAGTGGCCCTCATAACATAGCTACTATTGTTGCGAGCCTCTTGACCTTCCCTCCCTCTGTCTTACAAAGACGAGGGGAGGCAAGAGGGAGTGAGTCGTTGAGTTAGGCCGGCAGAGGAGGGGAGGGGGTGAGGAGGAGTGAGAGGAGGGGAGGAGGTGATGTGAGCCTGGGCAGACTCCTCGGAGCCGGACGAGGAGCTCCGATTATAGTGGCGGGGGACCGCAGCGAGACGTCGCCCAGCAACCCCGGCAGCTCTTCCCGTAAATCATGTCATCAGGGCTCCTCGGCGGCGCCCAGAGCCTCCAATCCAGTCTGTCAGCATCCCTGTCGGAGGACGGAGACCGGGGGGCCATCCGGGCCAAAGGGCCTGCAGGACCAGAGCTGGTGGTGAGGACATTTGGGTCACAGTTGTCTAAAGAAACACTTCACCTGCCTTCAAAAATAGAATGAATCACTCATAACTCATAACTGTCACAGTTGAATGTAATGTTTCCTATATGTCAAAGCCTTTTCCTGCCCCTTGGCCCTATTCCAAAAATGAAAAATGGATAAAGTAGAATTTTGTGATGCTCCCATAATGTGACAACAGAAATCCCAGATCAGAACAACATTATCTGTGTTAGTTGACTCAGCTTGGGGACAGATCAGGGTCAAATGAGGAGAAATCCCAATGAGAGTGGACAAAAACTCCTCTGATCAGCCTTTTCTCTTCTTTATAAAAAATTATAAAAGACCACATTTGCCCAAATTCAATCCTTCATTTCATCAAGCAGAGTAAAAGGTGTCATATCCCACAAATAGCAGTGAAAATGACAGATTACCAACACTGCAGAGGGTTCACTGAAGGGGACACGACTGTCACAAAGGGTCAGTAGCATTTCACTTGCTCTGATGAGGGCTTACTGGCCCAGACACGTTAAAGCTTTGTAACGCTTGCTTACCCTCCAGTAATCCGACACTCTTAACAAAAAGGGTTTGTCAAATAGAGAAAAAAAAGGTCCTTTAGGCATCCTCTGTTGCATAACTGTGTTCGGTTAGCTTTGAGAAATGTTCCGTATTGAAACGTGGCGAAATGGTTGTTCATATCACTGCGGTTCGGCAAAGAATCATTGAGTTTGAAACAAGCAGTCTTGAGATTCTGTGTCACTACGGTTAACGACTCCAATAATGATTAACAACCCTGTTTCTCAGTAAAACTCAGGTTATGGTATTGGCGTTCTAATAGTGGCACTGTCCTGGTGATAAATAAACCTCAGCTCTGAAGATCGGTTGAGCGGTTGGGAGAAAGACAGAAATACGACCTGCTCTCTTTTCTTATTCTCATATGAGGCGTTAGCTGAAACCCCTTTTACGAACCACAGTGATTTGAGATTTTGATTTGCCGCGAGTCATTCACCAGCAAGCATTCGATGGAGTTGGCCAAGTTCAACATTAACCTTAAAACAAAGACACAATATGATATTACCGGATGAGAGTCATTGATATTTAGCTTTGGAACGTTTTCTGGGCTGATGATGGAAAGACAAGTGGGAGGACTTGATTTAATCAGGTTTTCAGTGCTCGTATGTTGGGTATCTAATATCTAAACCAGAGACAATAAACCAGACATGTCTTTTCTATATGTGGTCAAATAAAATACAACAACAATAACTGGACTCCTTTTTTTCCCATTAATTTCCATTTTTTATTTTTGTACTCATTACACAATAACTTCTAAGTCTTGGGAAGACAGTGACGTTGCCTCAACAGTGCAATATCCCATATAACATATGGGCATATACTGTATGTCTCCTTGTCTGATGATTTGTTTGGTAGATACATTGAGATAGAATTACAAAAGTTAAATTCTTCACTAAAATGCTGCTAAAAATGCTAATGGTGGTGTTTTCTTCTCATCCTGGGACACTACTATCCTTCTTAATTAGATTTTTTAGTAACACTGTATGAGCGCGGGTCCCTGTTATCAAAACATCACATGGCTGATGTTTGGAAGTAGCAGTAGCCATTGAAGCAAGCATTACTTGCTTTGCATAAACGGCTTCTGTCCACTAGTTAAAGGGTCAGTTCAGGATCTCCATGCATATAATATATAACATAAGTTTTTCTCAACAATGGTTTCTGTCAATGGCGGTAGTTCCTATCACACTGATGAGTTGATGATTATGTTCAACTGTTAATTTTTCTGGTAAATTTGGTCATAATTAGTTATTTGATACGATAAAATATGTGCAGTAATGTCATGATTGACAGCTTAGACTTACTCACGATAGATCGAGCGCATGTTTCTTTGCTGCTGACTTTGGCTCCAAGACAACAGCATTCTTATTCGGGATGTGTTGGCTTCATTTCTGGACAGTGGGAGGGAGTGGAGACACATTGTCCGTCTTTATTTACAGTTTATGACTGCGACCAACTGACAACCGACAGTAGCCTTCAGCTAACGTTGAGACTCAAAAGGGCCTGTACATTTTGGGCTCCTATAGAAACATATTTGTCCTGTTTGCTTAAACTACATGGCCTTTTGAAGACAAATGTAAAGATTTCAATGTGAGTCCAGCATTTCTACCAGTGTATGAATGTTGTGAGGGCTTGAAGCTGGTATGTGATCAGGCCTCAAAGCAAGCTCGCTTTATCCAGACATATTGACTTTTTTAAAGTTTCATAGAGAATTCAGGTTGGATCTGTAGATGGATACGGATGTAACCAAATCTTTGTCTCTTGTATTGTTTATTTTTGGATGAATATCAGTTCATCGTCACACATCTATTATGACTGATAGGAAAGAATGGGTGAGCTGGACATTTGACTCAGTCTGTGTGCCTTTGTAAGTTGTTTTCAAGTCCAACGCTCCTCATTAACAGCCTTCTTCTTGAAGTGAAATCTCTTTCTCTCTCTGATATAATCTGCTAGCCCTTGTTGGCCCGGATGAGTGGCACCCTGCCCGTCTCCGTCCAGGCCCCGGCCATGCTAACATGTCATTTCGATGGCCCCTGCTTGCCCTTTTAGCGCCCTGCTGCGTCTGGCAACCCCACACACCCAGAGCCAGCATCTCGTTAGCATGCTGGTGGCCGCTCGATCTCGCCGTCGAGCAAGGTCACCAGAGACGGAAGGTGGTCGGAGTTGGTGAGTTGGTGCGGGTAAAGGGAGGCGGTTGGGGTGGTGGGGGGGTGTCAGTCTGCACTATTAGCATTCACTGGCTCCCTGCACATTGCTAAATTTTTCAGTAACCTCCAGCTGCTTGATGTTGGAGCAAATCACCAGAGAGGCTCACCGCGTGCCTATCCGCCTTACCACCCCTTTTCTCCCCCTCTCCACCGCCCATCAACCCCCCCTCTCCCAGTACCACCCCACACCCCACTCCCATCTTCTCCCCCTCTGGAGTGCCGTCTCATCCAGGCCTTTTCACTTATTCATGTGTTTATTTATTATTTCATCGGCTGCGTCTGAGCTGGAGAGAGGAGGCATCTAGTTGTGAGAACAGTCATTAATTCATTACAGCCTCTCCCTCTTTCCTCTCCTCTCCTATCCATCTCTATCTTTATCTCCCCCATCTCCATCGGTAAGGACCCTCTCCTCCCGCACAAACACACAGAGCTATTTTGCCATTCCATCTCCTTTTCCCTTTTGCATTTTCCATCAACCAACCCCCCGGTATTGAGATGTTGAAGGACAGGTGCTCAACTATGTTCAAAGGCAGAGAAGGTAAAAGAGAAGCTACCCAGTGATCGAAGCTGATATCTGGCAAAAATAAGAAAATCTGTGTAGATTTACTGATCAATAAGAGCTGTGGAACCTTGAAGACGCTCGGTCTTCATCCCGTCTCCGCTCTGGGCCATATCTTTGCTTCCCTCATAAACAAAGGGTTTTACAGCTCCAAATGCTCTGTCGTTAGTGTTCAAAAAGACCTGAATCGTGCAAAACAATCCGACACTAAGACTAGATGCACAAAGTAAGATTTAACAGTCAAGAGACTGAAGTAAGACAAAAGCCAAAATGACACAGGACATTGTGCACATTGATTTAATAGATTTACTCTCACCGGTAAAGAAAGTTGCTTTGTGACAAAGACGAGTGCAGAGACACTTCTGCCCGGCTCCATCAGATATTGCATTGTTTTGTCTGTCTCGGGTGAGTGGACCCGGTGAAGGGAAGGAAAATATGTAGGAACGTCACAGATGAGACCATAAGCTTCGGTATTTCTGCTGAGACACTTTTTCACTCCAGGTGCAGCACTATTCCTCACACCACACATGACTCCTCTCTATCACGTTAACATCAGTAGTCCGACTGGTTTGCTGATATGTGTGTGTGCGTCTCCTCGGGGGCCAGTGCAGGGGCCCTGGCGGCTGCTCTGAGGTTTATGTATGGGAGCAGGGCTCCAAGGCGCTGGCAGACCTGTCTGGGTTATTAATGACAGCGATAGACCGGACCTCACACACTCCATCACCTTGTGCCTTACACACCACCAGCTCGTCTACCACAGTGGCACCAGGCAGCCTCACCCCCGCCTCGCCCTGCCTCACCTCACCATCAACCCTGGACAGGAGCGATGCTTTCAGGGGACCCCAGACAACATTTTGGCTCGGCTGTCAGCCACGTCTCAGCCAGGAGTTTCTCCTCTGTCTGTTTTTATGACACTGAGGTCGACGCAGTAAAAAGATTTGATCTATTACAGGTGATAACCAGTCACCTCGGATTAAATCTGTCAGTGGCTAATCTTTTTTATTCCTACATTCAATCATATCACAATCAAGCCTATAAGGTATTGAGATTCAACCCTAAAATTCAGCTGAAGTGTTCAATAATCAATAATCATCACAGTGATGGATCAAATCACAATGTGTCAAGTGTCCCAAACCCACAGAGAATGATCACTAACCTCTGCAGTTCCCCTCAGCTCCACCAAGCCTTTTAGCCTCTTTTAGCTCTTTGTTTTGGATTTCCCCTCTATACACTCTGCTGTCATTAACCTCATTTCATTGGACAAGCTGTGATCCACCCACTGTGCACTACCTGCACAACAACAGACAAAGTTGGCAATACCAGACGCCACTATTCAATAAATGCTAAATAAATGCTAATGTTGTTCAGACTCAGCTGGATGTGTATGAAGGCAAGTGTTTGCTAACATGTCAGCCACAACAACTTAATAATTTAGTACGTTAATGTTGTGTTTACAGCTTATTTCACTGGCTGTGAAATTACTTTATACAGCTTTAAATCTAATAAACCTGGTGATTAGTTATTCATGCTTTCTTCTGTGGAGTATCATTGAACACATTCATCAGGATAAGGTCAGGTTATGGGTTTTTCCACAGGCAACAATTTAGTATTGACCCATTTTACAGTTATTTTACCTTTAGTTTTATGTGTCACTTATTTTTTCACAAAATAATATATGATATTATGTTCTAACATCTGAAACTAGTGAAAAATGCCCATCAAACTTTTCTACATGCTGCCTTCAAAACGTCCGTTCAGCCAAAACAACAACAGACTTCAAAGGTAATGATAAAAAGTAGCAAATCCTCACATTATGAAGCTTCCTGAAAGTCAGTTTCAGGCTTTATTGCCTGATAAATGAATAAAATGATTGATCTATTGTCACAATTCTTCTAGATTAATTAATTTCAAGCATACCCTGAACTACAGAAAATCTCCTGACATTCTCAGGGGAACAAAAAATGTCTTAGTGAGAGGCCCCGGACTTTCTCTGGAGTTTCATCTGCCAGCCCCTTAGTAAAAACACGACCTAATGACCTCATGTGAGAAAAACAGCATGAGATCCTCTGCAGGATTCAATGCAAGCGAGTGGGCATGTTGATGACATTTCTAAAATTCGACAAATGTAAAAATTATAAGAATTGAAAAAAAATGAGAAAGGGGTTCCATACACATAGAGGACACAGACGAGGATGTTACGTCTCTGCCTGCTGCACCCCCCCTCACCTGAACGCTCCGTAGATTACTGTGTTGTTGTGAACGTGTCTCCTGCTGCGTTGTCCATGCATGAAAGACAACCTCCAGAGAAAGTCCGGACCCGATTCTGCGGACATCCTCCGGAGTTTATGTTTGAAACCGGCATCAGCAACAAATTGCTTGATCAGCAGAGTACAGTGATCAATAGGGTCTGCTTCACGTCCATCATATAAGAGGTGCATACAGACAAATACACATTTAGAGCCTTGGTTGTGGTCTTCCCCAGGGTGAGAGGTTAGGTTCACCTAATTAGTATGCAAAAGATTGTAATGATGTGCAAATGGTAGATACATATTTTTTGTTTCTTCTGACAATCACAGGATCGATCTTGTGAGCTTTCTCCAACCAAGTGTTTTTTTTGCTTTCACAACCAAATGTCAGAGTGAAAAGTGTCAATGATAATAATGTTAGAGGAGTTGAACTCCCTGCCCTGGGGGGAAAGTCCAGTGATGGAACTATTCACGCACCACATCTTGTCAGTTTAAATAGTATCACCTGAGCAGGTACACTTCCGTTGCCTGACCCATAACCAAACAGCAAATGAATGATAAAGAGCCCAGGTACCATGCTCTCATGGAGACATACCTTAATATTGATTGTGATGTATGTGTTTTAAATTGTGAAACTTACATTGGTGTCAGTCAGTGTCTCTGTCCGTGAGGTTATGTGAAAAAATTCAGATTATGCAACCCCGTCTCAAAATTCCTTTCTAATGTGATTAGAGTCTGTCTCTTAACTCAGTAAGGTCCTAATAAGTCATTAGTCATCTTTTCCCTGGAATGTAGCAACACAAAAACACATATTTTTCCATGACGCCTTGTTAATCACGACATCTTGTATCCCCTTCAAAAATTAGTTATGAGCCTGTTGTCTTTCCTGTGATTGATCACTCCCCTCGGCAGTTCCTCGCTCAGTAAAGCCGAGGCACATCCGCCCACAGCGAGTCACATCTCACCGAATTCGACTCAATACGAGAGGACGACCTGATAACGGGCGGAGGGATCAGGTTGGGATTTAGTTTGGGGATAATTCAAATGATATTTAGAGGAGATAAAAAAGATATAAATTTGTTACACTACTCGCGACTGAGGAAAAATAACATTACCATAAGGCATGACTGATTTCCTAGGGCATTATAATGATCGTGGGGCTGTAATTATCAGTTGCAAGGTCATAGGGAAGT
Source organism: Hippoglossus stenolepis (assembly GCF_022539355.2). Taxonomy (NCBI): domain Eukaryota; kingdom Metazoa; phylum Chordata; class Actinopteri; order Pleuronectiformes; family Pleuronectidae; genus Hippoglossus; species Hippoglossus stenolepis. Next base: position 19,790,797 of record NC_061499.1, on the reverse strand, counting down.
GAAAGACAGAGTGCCTTATCAACAGAAATAAGCTTAATGGGGGCAGTGGCATTAGAGAAGACACCTTTTAAACAACTCTATTGACCACTGTAATGAATGGTACATGGAAAATAGTGATTAGTGAGGCTGTGGATTACAGTCGCAAATGACCTTGTAATTATTTACTGTACACAGGTTATCAATACATTACTTACATATATGCAAGTACAAGGGAAGAAGGCAAGTGGTTTGGTAATGAGGGGGTAATCACTACCTGTTTATTAATCACCGGATACACCCAGTGGCAGATCTAGGATTTTTCTGAAACAGGGGTCATAAAGGGGCCACAATTTACACAGAGGGGCCAATTATATGTCCAACACCCGTGCAAGATAACTGATTCAGGCTACATCCACATTACTAGATTTTTGTTTGAAAATGCATCACCTATGATATGTGTACCTGGCATCCAATCTACTGTGAAGTTGTATAGCCACTAAAACAGAGAAGTTTAAATGCGCAGGGGTGGAGACATTCGGAAACGACGACGTAGACACTCACAACCTCTCGCAGATCTGGACTGTTCGGTCTTGATATAATCTTCACTGATTCATCAGGCTCCTATCACATGACCCTCCTCTGGAAGAAAGCAACTGGCATTAGCCTCGGCTACCAGAACATGGATAATCATATACAAGCGTTGTTACAACTGAAAACATTGTGTTTAATTGTTCCTTGTTCAATCACATTGGGTACTTCAAAAAGCTTAGAAGATAAAATTGTTATAGTTATAATATAGTATTATTAGTATTATTGTTAGTATTGTTAATAAGTGGCTGGTTTATTTAAAAAATGGGGGTAACATTGCAGATACATATTGAAAGTACTCAATTAGTTTTCCACTCATCATTTACTTTAAATGTATGACTTTTGTCCATCCTGATTTTTTTGTAGTTTTTCTTTGCTCTCACTGAGGCCAGAGGATGTCGCATCTTAAGCCCAATTTTTTAGAGACAAATTTTGATTTGTGAATATGGCCTCCATAATAAAATTTGATTGATTGATTTTGCACTGTGTTACAGTGTAGTCACAGAAAATATGGGCTTTAAAATAAAATGTTTTTTTATTTATGATCATCTTTTTTTTATTTGTAATTACACTGCAGCTACAGAGTATGTGAAATTTAAACGAGTGTTTTATGGTCCGCTCACATTTTGCTGTAATTAAACTGTAGTCACAGAACACACAGGCAGTAAAATAAACTGTTTCATTGTTCTTTGTTGCAATTAAAGTGTTCCCTCTTTTACTGTTTTCTGTCACTTATTTCCTTTGTTTGTCAGACGAACACAATATTTACACTGTGATTTGCAGGCTGTAATGCAAAGTACTAAACAGTGATTTCAGCTGCCATCACATATTCCCATGTCAGAGCATTCACCAGTCAACCCAGCGGAGGACGGAGGACAGAGATGCACAGAAACGGGGGGTTGAGATTGGCAGGCTCGTGGAGGGCCACAAAAGGTGAAGAAACATGAGTGAAAGAGCCAGCAGTGAGGTGTGTGTGTGTGTGTGTGTTTGCGAAGGGGAGGCATGATAGAGATTGTGAAAGAGAGGTGGTAAAAGAAAAAGGTGCAGACCGAGGAGAGACGAATGAAAAAGAGAATGAAAACAGAATAAAAATAGAGGCTGAGAGGAATCCTCATTTTTCATTTCAGCCGGCGGACTCGATGCCTCGAGATCAGACAATCAGACCTGATAGCTTTGGGAGGCTCAGTCAGCTTAGGGCTCGGAAAATGATGGGAGGATGATGAGGAGGGTTAGAGAATCTCAGCGAGGGATAGGAGGAGAAGGAAAGAAAAATGGCATTGGAGTAAATAACACAACACAAAAGGACAAAGGATTCAGGGCTGGAGATTGCAGAACCACTGGCAGGGGAAGTGGGGCGATTTCCCTGCTGTTGGGCAGTGTGGGTTTGGAGTGGATCGGGTGTTGTTTAATGTCACCACACAGACCCCGAGCTCCAACGCCTCCCTGGGTGAGAACAGCTGAGTCGAAGGTGAAGGGCAGCGGGGACGGATGGACAGATGGCCGCATGGAACGATGGAATTTCTTCTTTTAGGAAAGCCGTCAGCGCTGGGTTTATGTGTCCTTCACCCTCATCCCGTAGGAATAGCATTAAAACCCCACCTCCCCGAGCTCCCTCCTTCTCCCCCTTTTCTCTCCCCCTCTGTCTCTCCTTCTTCTCCACCCCCTCTCTCATTAAAACTGTGTGCCTCGGCTTCTAATTAAATCCCACTTGAAAGTCTTAAAAGTCAGACTCAGATTGATTCAATTTGCATTTCTGAACAGGGAACATTGCCTAAAAGGATTAATAAATTGGTTGAAAATGCCTCTTTCTGCAATGTGCTGTTGTTGCTTGTAAGACAACACCCATCTAATACCTCTTTTTCTCACATTCTTTCACTCTTTTCAACATATCGTCTCTAACTCATGCGCTCACACACACACACACACACACAAACGAAGCCCTAAAAACCACAAAACCAGCTATCCATTCATCCATTTGTCCATACACACACACACACACACACACACACACACACACACACACACACACACACACACACACACACACACACACACACACACACACACACACAGAGACACACACACACTTCATCGTGATTACTCCCTTCATTCGTCAATTGAATTCACATGTTTGCAAGAAAACATTGTGTCCTTAAAACTGGTGAACACACACACACACACAATGTGCATCTGCACATACACACTTTGTTGTGTGCTCTCATGGAGGCACAGGCCCACAAAAACACACACACACATAAATACACACACCTACACACTCGCCACTTTCATGCACGGCAGCAGCGATGTAACACTGTTGGCAGACCTCCAAATTTTTCAGCAGAATGTGATGGAAGCATGCAGGGGTGGATAACGTGTGTGTGTGTGTGTGTGTGTGTGTGTGTGTGTGTGTGTGTGTGTGTGTGTGTGTGAGGGGCTGTTTAGAGGAAATAAAGCACAAGTGAGGGAGAAAGAAAGAGAGGGAGCAATCACTCAAACAAAGCACGCTGGGGGCATTAAAAAAAAAGCAATAGGAAGATTGGCTGGAAGAACCTCAGTGATGTTGACGTGCCGCTGATGACTCACTCGGGTGATAATATGTAAGGTGTGCTGCTGCTGGACGAAGACTGACCACGGGTCAGTGACTCTCCTCTCCCCGGGGCACAGCGAGTCCAGCTCACTCACCAACCCGAGTCCCAAGTCCTCACGCTTGCTCCTCACCCTCCCTAGTTTAGCCTCATTGTCGGGAATAGGTGTAGTGCTGAGGCGATGAATCGATTAGTTGATCGGCAGAAAATCACCCTTATTCGGGAAACTTGGAAAGCCATTGTTCACTGTTTCCAGGCATTTTTAAATCATGATTAAAGACCCATTACGGACCCCGATACCCAATCGGGTATCATTTCCCAGTGAGCTCATGATCAGCTATGTTAACAAACTTGACTCTTTGTCTGGCACCTGTTTGCTTTAGCCTCAGGTTTTTGGAACAATACAATGTATGTAAACATCAAGCACATATTTAGGGCCACTTTTACAAAATTGTTGTTGTGTCGAGGTGTAATTACACCTACATATCTGTCTCAGGTTAAGGAGAAAGAACGCAGCAGGATGGCACCTACGTTTGAGGACACAGAGGTCACGTCCTAACTGTTGTGTCTTGAACCCTGAGTTCACACTGACACAAATATCATTCACTGGTCACAGATCAGATTAAGATCTTCTAATTTGATTTAAACCTAGAAAATGATACCGACCGCATTTAAGGAGAAAACATTTGGATAAATTGCACAAGGAATTGAATTAATACAATGCTGTGTGTTAAATAGAACAAGCACGTACTTTCACAGACCGCAGACCATTTTCCTAAAGAGGTTCCATAGAAAAACAGATCAACTTATTTCTTATTTTATTCACCAGACATAATTCCAGTTAGAGAATTAAACATATTGTAATCACAACTGTTTGTCTCACCATGTTCACACACACACACACACACACACACACACACACACCACACACACACACAAACATACACTGTAGAGGGTTATACAAGCGAAACCAATCTTCACAACGCTTGGCTTGAAATCCTATTTACATTAATAGAAAAAAAAATGACATAAAACCTTTTGTGTAATCCCCTTCTACTGGTTTACTGTAAGCTATTTTCTTCCCTCTGCATTTCCTTTGCATAAAAAATATTGCCTCAGCATTGCTCCGCGTTTCAGTGAGCCTTTGTTTCAGGCATTATCAGTTTGTCACCGCTCCCACTGAGGTGATCATATTATCATCTTGGCTGTGGCTCCTCTGAGGCTGAAGCGGCACATGGCCTCTCCTCGCTCAGGTCACGGGATGGAAGTACACACGTTGACCTCAGATTCAGGACATCGGCACAACCGGGAGGGAGAAATGGCTCTTAACTTGGAACAACACTGACCTCAAGTGGTTGTTCCAGAACATCTCATTGAACAGACTGGGGCCCTGCTCCAACACTCCCTCATATTGTTTTCATGATACAATGTAATTATGACATTACTTACTAATAACTAGTTACATCAGCACTTACAACATGCTTGTACTGCTCTTGTGATGCCTTTTGATGTTGAAGAGAGTGTCACTGTGTCACACTAAACGGTTTGTGCTCAATGTTCTGTTTCACTTCCTGTGAAAACAGAATGTGCTTGTGTGCATTCCACTAGTTAGTCAGTAAACGGCATGGAAAAAGAAAGGAACTTAAATAAATGAGGCTAAAGTAAATGTCTCTGTAAATAATACTTTGGATACAGGGCAGGATTAACCGAGCAGGAGGCCCAGGGGCAGACATGAGACGAGGGCCCCTGTTGACTCTCTCTCCTTCAATTAGATGTGCCATGTGTTTACAAGGCTCCATCATGTTCTGTGTGCACGCCATCCTGTATACTGGGTAATCATGTTGGGCCTTGAGCCCAAACAAACGAACCAGTACTCCCATCCTGTAAATCACACACCATATCCAAACACAAAACTTTGAAATATCTACCATTAAACATGACAGCAACTGAAATATTAAAGTACCTTAAAAAAATAGTCTTTTGTGAGTTCAATGTGTTTTGGACAGTTTACAACAAAGAACACCCAGACAAGGAAAGATCCACTTTAACATTGTTGTTTTTGGGCTTTATTTCCTCCCGCAGCCAAAACCCTAATCTCTACAAATTATGAATACAAACAACTCATTTGGTTTGCCAGTTTTATTTCGAGGGGAATTCCTGAGCACATGCAGTTATATAGAGAGAGAGTGTTTTTGTTTTTGTGAAGGAAGTGCAACATTTTTGTGGCTGGTAATCATACAATGCACAGGACCAGGGGCGCCGCCAGGATTACATTTCATAGTACGCACAAGAACAGAACCTCCCAATCAACGTGCGCACATACGTACAACTACTAAGCGAGCAAGTGCACGAGCAAGAGAGACTGATTCTGTTAATGTGCTTGTTTTTCCACCTTTTTAATTCAACTGGTTGTAATGCACAATAAAATCATTCAGGTAACGGAACCATTAACAACGCTAAAAAAAACAGTAGGGAAAAGGGTAAAAGTGTGCAAGTCTATAAATGATTTGTTTACCACACAAATCACAATTGCATCTTTATTATTTTATACTATGTCAAATGTAGTGCAGAGAAACGTGCAGAAAAAGAAGGAAAAGCTAACAACTGACTCATATTGCATCATCAACATCATCATGTACGCTAACAATATACAAAACCAGACCAAGGTCCGACAATGAACAGTAAGAAAGCTACATGCTTCATGTGACAAAAGAAGCTTTGGGACACATTGTATCTCATTCTCAAGCACATTGTCTAATAAAATGTCCAAAGACATGATTTTCTGCTGTTGTGATTTAATTTTCAAGGTAGAATGTTAAAAATAAAACATGAAACTGTAGATGAAATGTACAAATGGTGCATACAGGAGTATGGGAGCTGGTCTCCGTGCACAGGACTGTGAATGAGCTTAAGCAGCAAAAGCACTTTGATTAAGACCAGGCAAAGATCATGGTTTTGCCTTTTATTGTTTTGTATTCTAAATAATTCAATAATTAGACCCAGTGGCCTATTTACTGGGTACACCTGTACAGATCAAATGCAAGTGACACGAAGTCTACCTATATGATGCCCATATTTTAGCTAAAGGTTGTATTATACAGGCTTCCTACGTTTTTGTTGTGTGCATTCACATACATGAGGGAATGGACATTTCTCAATACCATACAGTACAACACCCTCAATTAATATTACCTCACAATGATGCCCCTTTTCTGAGAATAATTGACAGGAAATTATTTTTGTTGAAGTAAAATACAAGCCAGTGGGTCCAGTTTGCGGTAACACCCTCCCATTGATGAAAAAGACCAATCTCATTGTCATTACAACTGGAAACTTGCAGCTTTACTGAATAAGTTGAAACCACCATTGTTCTTGTATGAAATATACGCTCTTTAGCCGAGTTTGGGGCCCAATAGGCAGCTTTCATAACACCACGATCAGACAGAGACAATGATGCACAGGCAAGATTAAAGGTGAGTGAACGGATACATAAGAAGGTGAAACCTCATTCAGCAGGCACAAATGGCACAAAATACTAACAAAACATAAAAGGACAACACAACGAATGACAGTTTTTCTCTCTGGCATGTGATGAAACAACAAATATAACAAATATTACTCAACTCACCTGTTTTATTACGGAGTTTGATACAAGGGAGGAATTACTGTCTACTACAGGCAGGGCTCTGAAAGGAGGATGGGTTTGAGTAAGTTATTTGGGCTAAAACTGTTGCGAGTAGTACCATCATCATCATCATTATCTCTGCCATCTGACATGACCTAATGAAGTGGTCACTGAGTGTATGTCTGGTGTCGTGTTTCCCAGCGGACTGACCATCATCATAGCAACAGTGTTATGAACGCTATGATGTACTGTAACTTGAGTTTGGGGTCAACTGGGGAGCTATCCAACTACAATCCCAGAATCCCAAAGAGACCCCATTCTATATTTAAAATAGTTGCCATTTTTAATGTTATTTCTGCTTTACCGGTGGCTTTGCCAATCTGTGCTATAACTTCTGGGGCAAACAATGTATGACACTGCTAGCCAGTTAGCCAGTTAGCCAGTCAGCTGTTTTTTCTTCCCACTTTTTCTATTGTTTACTCGTAATGGATCACAATTATTCGTTGCCGTTTGCTGAGTCATGTGAATAAAACTTTAATTCACATCATCAAACTAGGTCATTAGTTATTGTTTTGAATCAGAGACTCTTTGCGGCCAAATTATATATTGTACCTTTAAATATTATATTATAAACAGAACTTTAAAATTGTATTCGTCATCACTCAAACCAAGAATCTATGTGAAGTGCTTTTGGGTCCCCTATGGTCATGAGCCATTAGGCCAGTTGTTAGGCCTTGTCTGGGACTGTTATAGAGTCAGAGTGGGTCTAATTCATACATCAAGCTTGTGGTCAAGTAATTGTATCTGATCTGCTTGTTCTCCAAAAGCTCAAAACTTGCCTAAGTGAAATCCACGCATGGAGACAGACAGGAGGTCCAGTTTGGTCATTCTAATGGTAACAAAGCAGAATTCTAGTCCCTAATGTGTCATTGTAACGATGTCGTGATGTGGTTTGTCGAAGTGTTGAACAACACTTGAGGTTCATCCCCAGTCTACAGAGACAAAGCCCCAGCAGGTTGACTTTCCCCAGCGCAGCGCAGCAGAAAATGTAAGATGCTTTGTTCACTGTTGTAGATTTGCACATGCTCATAAGCTTTGTCATCATCAGCGCAGTGGCAGCACTGCTCCCTCGCAATGCCTCACGGCTTTGATTGATCATTGTTTTGATCGGCCTTGACTCTATGATTTATCAAGCCTCCTCATGTTCATTCATCTATTTAGTGCACTGACGCCCCCTTATTATCATCTCACATTGTGTATCTTGCTGCGGGATCATCCGCGATAAGATTCCGCGCAACTTCTGTACGTGCACAAACCCCTGTGTTGACTTGTGAAATTCATTACTTTCTATGTTATTGTTTGCTGCCTCATCAAGAAGCTATTGCGAATTACAGCAGAATGCATCATCGAGCTAGAAGCCCAAAACTTCCAAAAGGGAGGGGGAAGGTTCCAGGGAATGAGGTTTGACATATCAGGCATCATCCAATACGTCTTGTTTCACTCAGTCAGTGTTGATGCACAGTCTTGCTCTCAGCAGTAAGTTGTCCCAAACTTCAGTGCATGTCTCTTCACAATGGGGACATCCTCAGGACGTTCATACAGAATATTGAACGTGAGCAGAGTGAGGCTGTTGTACTCAGCTTTGAGGTTGTAATAGCTTTGCAGCTCAAGTATGTTTGTGTTGTAGGTTGTCAGGAACGTCTGCTGGTTCCAAATTAAACGACCCAACAGATATTTCTAGTTCCTTCTGTTTACTTTTAATGTCCTGAAACCTCTTGACAAATGCCTGAAGGAGTTTTACAATGCTCATTAGCATATTCAAGTGTGATAGCAGTTGTTCTTTGTCTCTTTTAGAGTCGGAAAATGCTTTGTTTCCTGTTACAGCTGCAATTACCACGGTATGGCCGGCAAAGACAACAATTCCTTCCTCCAACTTAGCACTCATTCCACACATTGCACTGCACCCCCACTTAACTCTGCCACCTGCATCCATTGGACAGTAGTAGCTTAAAGAAGAATTGAAACTACCGATAGAGACATAAAATGATTATTGACATTATTAATCAAGTGAGAAGTAGAGGCATTTTCTCATAGACTTCTATAGAACAGACTTCTTTTTGCATCCACTGGAGTCGCCCTCTGCTGGTCATTCAGGTTTCAGGCAATTCTACATTGGCTTTACTTTCCTGACCCAGAATCTACATCAATCTTTACATACTGTCTGTGCTTGGAACAGAGACTGGCCTGCATCAACATGTGACCAAACATGGGACTTAGTGACTAGTAGATCTTAGCAGCTACCGACACAAAGTCCTCACCCGGTCTTTTTGTCCTTTAGCTTAAGAAGGTAAAAGCAACGTCCATATTTCCTTGAGAAAAAGATCAGACTCTTGGACATTGTGTGGAATAATGCAGATAGCAGCATTTATCTGCTCCAGTCTATTAGAAGAAAAGTAACTATAAGCCTGTTTAAATTGTAATTACGTTAATTTGAAAACACAATAGGTTACTCTACTAGTTACCGTGGTGTGTGTGTAGTGAACAGGACATATTACTCCCAGCACTGCTCATTAGGCAAGTGGTGTCTTTTGCCATGAATGTTTTCTGTTATACATTTGTCTCACTGACAGAGGCACTGCGATGGCGACATCAGGGTTTCACCCCCTCAGAGCCACAGGAGACATTATCAAAGTGACTTTGACATGTAAAATTGGTGGAGTGCCCCTGTGAGGTGCTTGGATGCAAACAGGTCGCTCCTTACAGCTCCTTTGTTCCCATGAAAGCCAAACACAAAATCTCTCCACCATGTGGGGTGTGCTTCAGTGCAACCCAACACCCAGCAGGGGGCAACAGAGCACCAGCACATCCCCCCACCCCCCCAGCACTGCTGTCTGGTGGAAGGGGGAGGCAGTGCCCACTCATTGGTGATTAAGGTTCTGGTGATGAGTCACGAGGAGGGGGTGGGAGAGGGATGAGACGGAGAGATAAAGAGAAAGAAGCAACAGAGAGAGTGAGAGGAGGGGAGAGGGGGGGAATGAGGAGGGCTCTGCTTACATTACCTCCAGGTGTCCTCTCACGTTGCCAGGAGGCTGACAGATTTCTACTGTCTGGCCATGAATCTGCCTGTTCTGAGCTGTGCTGCCAGGGCCCCCGCCTGTCCATTTATCTACAGCACACATCCATTCAGAACATGCACCAGTGCCCTCCACTCAAGGCGGGGGTCAGCGCAACTGAAGTCCCTGGTATTTAAATGGTATTTGCCACCAAATTCTTCCAAATTCTCTCAAGTAAATGGAATTAGTATGAGAACAGTTAGAGTGATTATTACAGGAAAAAAAACTGAGCAGTCCAAGACACAATGTTTTTAGGGTTTAATATAGTTTATTTTGGATTAAATGACTTGAAATTCGCATATCGACACCGGCATGGTCTTTGATTTTAGTTCTAATAAAAATCAAACTCTATGTCACATTAGTATACAAGACTTGTTTTTGCTAACTTTGTAGACCTGGTTTCACTGTTTCAGTCTACCCAACACATTTCATCAGCTGCTTCCCCTTTCTGATTCGGGTTTCATGTCACATATCCGTTTCTGTTCTTCTTTCAGCCCTGCAACAAACATCTGTGGGGGGGGTTTTCTTTCTTCTTCTTATCTCACATGTTTTTTTTTGTGTGGTTGACTTAGCGCAAGCAGAACTACGCACACAGCAGCAGCAGCGGCGGCGGCGGCAGCTGTGAGCTAACTGTCGATCAGCCAGCTAAGCTTCACGGGGGCGGCTGACTAAGTCTTCTTACCATGCAGAAACTTTGGCTCCCTCCTCCCAGCCTGCCCACACATCGAGCGTCACGTTGTGTTTTGTTGTTCTTGTGGCCGGGTGTCGTCATAAGAGTGTAAATCATAAATGCACAGTGTACAGTACAGACTCACAGGTACTGTGTGGATGGAGCTTGTACAAGGACTGATAAAACAAACAGGGAAATAAGCTGTTTTCTTTTCTCACAGAAACATTAGCAATTTTAAAACACTTTCCAGACCTTTATCTCAGGGTTTCTGCACATGTGATATTGCTCAAGGGCACTTTGGAAGTAAAAGATTAACCAAGCAGTCTTCCTCATACTTTACCATCACTTCACCTCATAAAGTATAAATGCAGGCTTTGTTTCCATCAGCCTTGATGAGACAGCCCATTAACGACAGCAGTGCCGGTGTTTGTGTGCATTGTTGTGCACGTGTCAGAATCATGCCACATGTGCATTAAACAGTAGGATATCTCTGCACATGTTAAAGGGATAGTTCACCCAAAAAAACTCATTATCTACTCACCACTATGCCGATGGAGGAGGGGGTGTAGTGTTTGAGTCCAAAAAACACTTTTGGAGTTTCAGCATTGCAGCCAAATCAAATAAAATTGAAGAAACTGGTGACCACTTCTTCAAACGTAAACAAAAAACAAAAGAAAAAACCACAACATGCCTCCAAACTGCTTGTGTGGTGTTCGGAAGCCCCTGACATTTAAATTCGACTCGAAATGGCCTCATTACGCCACGTTTTTAGCCTAAATGTCCTCTGATATCCTCCTGGAGCCGCGTTCACGTTAGCACGCACACACAGGCTCTCGCCCAAGGGCACGTGCGGGGTGCATGGGGTGCGCGGTAGCATCGCTAGTTCCGGTAGCATCACTACTGGTAGAGGACATTTGGGCTAAAGATATGTTGTAAATGACGTCGTTTCGAGTCAAATTTGAATGTCGGGGCTTCCGGAGAGTTTGATGACACCACAGGAGCAGTATGGAGGCATTTTATGTTTGATTATTTACCCCCGAAACTCCAAAAGTGTTTTGTGGACTCAAACATTTCACCCACTCCTCCATAGGCACAGTGCTGAGTAGACAATGAGTGAATTATCATTTTTTCGGTGAACTATCCCTTTAACTGCGTGCACTCCCAAATTTGATCATGTGTGGATAACCTGACTTGTCCTTGAATGAATTTGGTACAACCGCCGCTTTTATTCTTCCAGATCTCTTGAAACCTGCAGGGTTGTTAACTCGCAGCGGCAGTGTAAATTTACATGCCTGAGTCAACATGTGTATCACGCCTCTGAGAAACATATCTGAGAAATCCCCATCTTCAATAAGCCAGCTCTTCTGACTCACGGTGCAACACATGCCACCCGCTGCTGCCTTATGATCGTATGGATACAGCAGAACGTCGGCAGAACTCATCGACTTCGACTGAAGAGCTGTTTCTGAAGCCTTCTCCTGTTTCTTCTTTTTCTTTAGTGTGTGCTGCCTTTTCCTTTACTAATATTTACCCAGATGTGTCATAGCTTTTAAACATAAGAGACACCCTCCTGTGACTCAACCCAGCAAACCAGTCATGAATTTAAATGGAGATGCGTTCAAATAAAACTCTAGACTATGACCTCAAGCTAATGTTCATCAAAATACAGACAGCCACCGGTGTAAACAAACATCAAGGACATTTACAGAAAAGCATATGTTAATTCCCTTGAAATTCTGTCCTAATAAAACACTTTGGGAAACATGCAAATGTACGGTACATGGGAGTGGAAAGGGAACAGAGTCGTCAGCGCTCTGCAAATGATTCACCACGTCAGTTCTCCTTGAATGAGAAAACAGTTTGTTCATAACAGTAGAAACAGATGTACAGTTCGTTAGATTGAAATAGGGATCAGGTCTGCTGTACCTGGTTAACAGACGACATGCACTATGGCTCAGGCAAGGACGCAAAATCAATCTAAGAGGCTAATATGTGCTTCAGATATGGAAGATGTTTGAGCAGTCGCTGGCCGAGTAATTCTATGCTTGTTAGTGAGGCTCAGGAGGAAGATGGCTGTGACTGCTGTGTTCCAATCAAATCAAAATGACAGAGTGACCTTGGGGAGGCACAGGGAGGATATATTTTTAGCCAGCCGTTCTCACAGGGATGCTCTTTTTTTCCCTTTTTTTCATTCTCTTATTTTAATTTTGCTCCGACGCTGGTCGTCTGGCTGCCTGGTCCTACAGGGACGCCTGTTTACTGAACAGAGCTCTTGAGACAATCAGGCCTCCGCTAAGGGAGGGAGGATTGACTACCTCACATCAATTGCTTTTTTGACAAGTGTGTTTTTTTTCCCTTCAAGCTGTGTCAATAAAAGGCCTGTCTTTGCACACTGGGTGCAGGGGAGAGTGCCTGACTCAGCCACTGAAATCAGGTTTCCAATGTGTTTGGGGAGCTGTTGCTCACTAAGCTGTGGGAGAGTTAAACAACAACTTTTATTGGTTTGATTGTCGCTCTGTGTGATAGTATAAAAGACTATCTGCGCTGGGACTGACAATATATTGCCATGTGGGGTCATGGAGACCGAAACCTGGTTTTCCTCAAGCCAGTTGTATTAAGAGTTTACCCAGAGTTTGCCTTCCACACATGCACAACGCAGCGGGGGGGTTCTGCACAGACGCATTCACAACAGCAACAAATCCTCAACAAAGAGGCAGCAAGTAATGTTTTAACTCTACTGCGGAGATCACGTGAACATGTTTACAGCACAACGACACCGTCCTCAGCTCTTATCACCACAAACTCTCTCGACATCTTCATCTGTGTCTTCTAAGTGTGTTACCGCATTTTAACCGGGAGATAATTGTATACTTTTTTTATTTTTTTAGAATTTTTGCATCTGTCGCTGCTGTGTTTTCACATCAAACTCTCCTGATTTTCTACGGACTTCATAATAGGAGGTCAGGCGGATAGAATCCACAGAAACAGCAGAGCGTCTCACTCGGACATTTGCGTTCACACATGCACCTCCTCTTGAGAAAATACGGATATAGTCTTCAGCTTTCAGTGCATGTCTGAAAGCTGCTCTATTGACTAACATGGCAGCAAGACGCCAAAGCTTTGTTGTTGACAGTGCTGAAAGGTAAAAAGGTAAAAGAGTGGTCTCACACAGCATTTCAAATTAAGACCCACACTTTATTTATGCTTTTAAACAAAGAAGGATTTTTTTTTTGTGTGTATTTCTGAGTTGCCTTCAAATTAGAGTGCTTATCTGTTGTATTAAATTGTACCCTCTAGATATTTTTGACCACAAGCACCACTTTGGTACCTATGGCGGTAGCAAAGGGGCACAAATGTCGCTCTCACACACAACAGATTCTGGGTACACACACTAAAGCTTTCCCACGCACGCACAGGAGAACTGCATTACATGCCACTTGCAGGTATGTGCACAACAGCAGCTGAAACTATGAGGTACGACTGCATGGACGGTAAGAACGTTATGGACGATCGCGCAAGCAAGTACACGGCAAATACAGTAGATCTGCAAATTGCACTGCACACAAAACCCAAAGCAAGAGATGTCTAATGTTATTACGAGAAAAAAATAAATTAGAACATGGCAGGGCCACGACCGTGTAGATAATTGATAGGAAACACTGCTTTGACATGATAAGATAGGGCAGTAGCCTTGGCAGAGGTATGCACTCTCAGAGCGCCCTTCTAGTTCTATCTGCATTTGTTTTATAGCTGGATTATGCAAAAACTACTTCACCGATTCCCACGACATATTGTGGAAGGGTGAAGCAGAGAAGAACCCATGAAAATATTGTGCAGATTCAGAAACAATTTTTCATTTTCTTTACATTTGCTATATTCAGCATTTTCGTCGATTAATCGCGAAGTAATTCGTGGATCTGCTGACAGAAACCAGGCATGTTTAGGGGCCTGATACATATGAATGTGTGCACATTGGAGCAGATCTTAATGAAAATCAGGATCTAGTGAATTTAAATGTGATTTCACAAGGAAATGCACTTTACACATTTGTCAGACTTCAAGGATATTCGCAAATAGTTTTGGTGGAGGTAACTCTGTTTCTGTGTGTGGATGATGGCTACTGGAGTCATCAGCAGCTCTGGTTATGAACTAGCTCAGAGATGAATGTGGGACACAGCATGAATGCAGTGTTAATGTTCAATCATGAATTTGAGCTGTTGCTCTCGATATCTTTACTCTGTGTTATGACATGTTAACATAACAGTAACATCTCACTCACAGGTTTTACTGCTGTGATCTGTGGTTAATTCAACAGTACTCATCCTGAATAGTCAGCACTGATTTAATTAACAACATATTCAATGGCTGCCTTCCATTTAGGTGCGCCCCCTTCAGGGCCCTGGTACTGTACATGCTGATGTAGACACCTGCTACATATCATTGATTTAAGTCCTAACATGTTTTTCCTCCTGTGACCAATTAAAAAAGTCCATATGCAGGAGTGGACATGGTTTAACTTGAAACTGCCTCACAGCAAACATTAGACTTGTAATCAAAGGACATGTGGTACAAATAACACTGATGATGGCTCTGTTCATTTGAGGTGTTATCATTAGTAAGACAGGATCCACCATAGCCCCTGGAACCAAAACACCCAATTGGATGCAGCCATTATTAATGTTATCAATAACATCTGTTGAACATGCAAGAAGTGATCCCGGAATATATAGTTCTTCTGTTACAATTATAAACAAATACGACAACATTAAATGTGGTAAATGTAAAACAAAGATGTCAATTCGATTGTGCAATTAAAACAGACAGATTGAGTGATGATTTTATGAATTTTTTAACCCATATTTTGACTTAAAAACAAAGTAAAATATGACTTAATTTACAATATAGCTATGCATCAGTAATTATAATCAAGTAATATTTTATTTTACTTGATATTTGACAAAACTTTTGTACTTTTACCAAAGTACTGAGTATTTCTAAACTGTGACACAGTACAACACTAAGATCTGATTCTTCTACCGCTGTTTGTAGTGCTTTTCTGAAAATTGTTAGACAGTCGCCTGGTGGTTCAACAAAACTCAACAGTCCACTTTCTGAGTCACTAAAGCTACAGCATCAACCCATGAAAAATAAAGACATTAGTAACTGAAACTAATTCCCAGATTAAAGTTCATAGAATAACCTGAACTTCTCTGCCAGTCAATGTGTTCTAGTCTTGGTGACCCATTACAAACAGGACAACAGAAGGCAAGGCCTTGTTGTCTGAAGCTCTGAGGCAAAGACGAAGACCCATCCTGCGAGCAATGTAAGGCAGCCTTTTGCACTCTTAATCACATCCTGACCGGATGTCCCAAAGTGCTTGGAGAGGGCGATTACATGTGGAGGCATGACGAGGTCCTTCAAGACACGTCCAGACTTGCTTCTTTTGTACAAAAGCCCAAACATTATCTTGGTGACGGAACTTAGAGTGCCCTGGGAGGACAGACTGGAAGTCTCTCACCAGCTGAAGAAGGCCAAGTACGAGGACTTGATCGTCCACCAAGGAATGGAACGCCATCTTATTTCCCATCGAAGTCGGATGCCGTGGTTTTCAAGCAAAATCAGTGCGCTATTTCTTCAAGAAGATCGGGCTGGACCCCAAACAGCTGAAGAAGGCCACTGGGTAGATCGCCACGGCACCAGAGGCTAGTTCATTGTGGCTGTGGGTGACAAGAGACTTCAGTTGGAACCCTTCTGCCGGTGAATCCTAACTTAGTCTTCAGTGCCCCACTCAGGCGAAGCATACAGGCTTAGGGGCGAAACGCTAGTGACCCTGAGATACCTGCTGACTATGCAGAATAGTTCCCAGTGAAACAACTGCTCCAACTATCCCGCCATAACGGAGGAAAAACTTGCAACATCTCATCTCAAGGAACCCCTTTTCAGACATGACCTCCGGGTAAAATCCGGACAATTGGCTACAGAGTTTACCCAGAGTTTGCCTTTCACACATGCAAAACGTAGCGGGAGGTTCGCTGCAAAGACACGTTTACAACACCATCAAATCCTCTGTGTTATTCAGGCGACAGGTGCAGCAGCCAGGTGCAGTTTGCAGAGGCAGGAAATGATCATGCATACAGCTCCCCGACACTGTCTTCTGATCTTATACCTCAAACTCTTGTGGCATCTTAGTCTGTGTCAGCGCTTTTTCACTGGCAGATATTTGTTTTCTTTTAGTTTCTTTATCCCCTACTCGCTCGTGCTGAATCCAGCGGTGAATCCCCCTCTGTGTTCACATATCGACTTCTCCTGGATTTCTACGAGCTTTATACTAGGAGGTCAGGTGGACAAAGTTCATAGAAACAGCGGAGCGTCACTCGGACATTTGCGTTCACGTATGCAACTCGTATGCAAAATAGGGAGGATCTGCGGAGTCCAGTGCATTGTCTGAAAGCAGCTGTAGTTTCCACTCGTAGGAAAGCATCTTCGGTGTTTCACCTGTGTTTGTTGTTTTTCATGTTAATAAATTTATTCACTAACTCATTATGTTCTTTTGTGGAACATAGTTGTACCATTAGAATCGCTTTAAAACCCAAAACATAATAAAATTGTTCTATATAAACACCTCAGTTTTACTAGGCCCAAACTGATTGAAATTTCAGTGATAAACCAATGAATAGAGACATTTTACAATTTAAACTATACTCTCAGCCTTCTTTCCAATGCATGGCCTCCATTTTTACATTAACAGGTATGTTTCTCCTATTCCTAAAAATGGCAGCTTCCAATATGAACTGGTCCTCTGCAGACCATTGTATTTTAATTCCGACTCTAAAAGAACTGAATATCATTGGATGCCTCAATGAGAAAATAAGAAACCGCAAACACATTCATGTACTTATGAGTATGTCACATAGCTGTTCAGGTTAAATGCATTAGTGCACGTAGACACCAGACACATCCCGTGTTAACAGTTGACCTATTATATTCAATCAGAGTACAGAGACATGTGCATGGATCCATGGCGGACCATTCTGCTGTCTGCGTAAAGAATCAAAAATCTGATGTGACATGAACAGAGCAGAGAAATTGACGTGAAATCCTCATCTGTTAATCTGCTCATTTGTTCTGGTTTCAATCCTATTTGAACACAGATAACCTGGGATCAAGGAGGTTAGTGGCAATAATCAGAGTACTTGTACTTGTATCAATCTGGTTACAGCTGAATTAATGGTGCAGATTTAGACACACTGAATAGCAATGAAAGAGAGTGCATAAGTGGGGGAAGGGGTGCCTGTAGTTAGTGAGTCCTCAAGGACACAATGTGCTGTGGGAGCCTGGGTGAGGTGTTGCAGGGAGGCAGCGTGGATAAGAGGACGAGAGGGGGATGGGAGGAGGGACTGCTGACGCATTTAGGAGCTGGTGGAGGGTTGGGGGGGTGGAGGGGTGGGGGCTGCTGACGTCTGGACAGCCATGCAAATCTAAGAAACCAAGGAGATGGCCCTGGTCCAAAGTCTGCCTGGTGAACCGTGGTGATCCCTGGCAAAAGATGAAATGAAGCACTAAGGCGGCTCGGACGACAAGTTTGCATTTCTTCCCTTTGCTACTTGGCAGTGTTCCTCTCTGTTTCACAGAGTGGTCCACTTAAGTGCAGAGCAGCATCTCAACTAGTGCGTCCTGGACAGAGATAACAGTGGGCCGTGTTCTGGCTTTTTTCAAAGCGCAAAAATACAAAGTAGAAAGAAAAAGTGGGTCGTACTTTGTACGTTTTGTTTCCTAAACACTGTGAGACAGACGCAGAAAGAACTGAGCCAAATGTACCTGAGGCAGAACTGTGCGCTCATACTTCACAGTCACAGAACCACTTACATTTCAGTATGGAAGAGACTGTGTTAACAGTGTGGATGATAAAGTGTAAAATCAGCTGTGTGAAAATAAAGACACTGCCTGTCCACACAGAACATGTTTCCCCAGTGTTTTGTCTTGTCACAGGACAGAACAGATAAGTCTCTGTTTCATTTAACACAGCTGTCCACACATGTGGTTCTCACGGTGGGTGTCCTGGCTCCCAGGGGTGCTTTGAGGATGGGCGGGGGTGCCACAAGATTTCTTCATTTTACTGTTCATTTGCATTTCCCATTTCTGACTTTATTCGTCTTCATCTTTATTCGTGTGCTATTGGAGGACTAGCAAAGTATGGATTTCACTGTATGTGTAACACCTGTTTTGACCATGCGTATGATAATAAAGAATTTTGTACCTTGAAATGCTGTATAAAAAAAGCTTCCTAAATATGCTGTTACGTCAGAAATAGGACATCACACCACACGTCAGCTGGTTGGAAGAAGCTGTTTTCAGACATGACCTGCGAAGGAACTCCTGAGAATTGTGTTCGGACTTTCTCCAGAGCTTAACTTTCACACACGAAAACAACGCAGCGGGAGATTCTCTGCTCCGTGTATGGCACCGCTTCTTCATCCGGAGATGCTTGGTTGTTTTTGTTGTTGTTGTTGTTTTCATTTTTGCATCTGCTGCGTTTATTGGAAACGTCATCAATCCCCCTTTTCGCTTGCGGTGAATCCTACGGGGGATCTCCTGCTGTGTTCTCACATCGACTACTTTCTGCAGACTTTATACTAGGGGGCCACACGGAGAAAGTCTGCAGAAACTGATCTCTGATCTGAAGTTCAGTGCCTGTCTGAAAGCAGTTCTAGTAATGTAAGATGCTTTGCTGCCAGCAGTAACTGTCAGAGCAGTGATGGATTTGTCACTATGAAATACTTATTTGACACATTTGGTCCTGAACCAACCAAGAGAACTGAAATCAGGCTGTTCAGTTGAAGCCTGTCAGTGGAGTCCTGCCCAGGGCTCAGACGGTCACATGTCCAAGTAAATGCCTCTGATTTAATTTAAAGCCAACAGTGCTGCTGCAGCTCCAACCGCCACTCCAACCTCCTCCTCTTCATATTTTTACAGATTTAATTCCATTTCATGTTCATGTATGGACAATTAGCTGTCTTGGCTGAATCTACATCACTGAATTGTACCTTTGAGGACATTTTGGAGATGAAACAACAAAAATAATCCTCTGGATAGGTTTCATTTTTGAAGAACGTTTGGAAACCACTGGTCTACACATCTGCAAAATAGCTCTTCACACTCTCTCACCCACACCTAACAGTCTTGTGTGCTATTCCTTGTATAGCAGTGTGTGACTCAACACCTCCAGTGTATACACAGATGGAAGGGTGTAATCATGACGTGAAAAAAAACTATAAAGCATAGAAATTCGTTGGGGAAACAGGCTACCGCTGACCTTTCCCTATCACCATTTATCTAGTTAAATTCCTACTCCTTTCTCTTTAGAGCTAAAATTACCTAAATTGTTCCTCTAACTTCATCCTTCCCACAACATGTGCGAGAGAACCAAAGTCATGACATCATGCTCGGGCAGGCCTCTGTTCCAACAACTTTGGTAACTCAAGAAAATCTCTGAATCAATAATTCTTTCATCTGTCTCTTAGAATATGGAAACTGGCACAAACATGTTTTATTTTTCAAACACCTATTGGCATCCACCACAGCAGCTGCTAAAAGACACTCAAAGCTTTGTAGTTGCAACACAAACAAGTGTTTTGTGAGCACAGAAAAGGGAACGCTCCCATAGAAATGCATGTTGAGCCACAATGTTTTGCCACGATGAATTAATTCCCCTAAATTTACACCGTCATCAGCTTTATTCTATTTGTCCTCATCCTCACTGCGGAGGATTGGGATTTACATACTGTTTATACCACAGAGTGTATCCAGGGATGGAAACGGTGAACCGGTGCATGTGCACCTCAATTGACAGGCACACAGAGAGGGTCTGTGGATCGGCATTAGGGACAGTGAAAACATCACCTAATCAATGTGGTGTCCCACTGGGATTTGTCCAGGTCTAGCTGATGATCAGTCTGACACTGCTGACAAAACTTAACAAAACCCCTTTTGTTTAAATCCACTTCATTTGGGTTCGCACTAAATTATGCTGATGCACTGTGAGCTGTTACTGATGAAAGTATATATTCATATGTATTAGCTTAGGTCAAAAGGTAGTCCTTACATTTTAGTAGTGTAGTTTTACTCAGCAAATGCTAAATACCCTTTAGTCCAGTTGTTTTGAGGCTATAAAAACAAGGTGAAACGTCATTGGTCAACCGTGTGTATTGGCGGGACCTTGATACGGCTGCTCCATCCCCCGATTGCTTCTGATAAGACTGTGTCCATGACGTCAGCGGCGTAAGATTGCAGCGTTCATATCCAGGATATTTTGGCTTAATTTCTGTGTAGTGGGAGGAAGTGGAGCTATTTTGTCCATCTTTATATACAGCCTATGTTAGCACCCTACGTAGTTTTTACATTTCCAATGCATTTTAAGGCCCGCGTTATACTGTTCTATCCAACCAAATGTGTAGGCAACTGGCTGAGTCATGAACGTTAATGTTCCCGTTCTTACATCGATCCTACATTCGTTACTAGAGGATTCCAGTAGAAGGCACACCACAAAACTCAGATTAAAGTTAGTAGATCGCTCCGCTCTATAATCTTTGACTCCAATCTGTCTGCCACTTCCTGATTTGTGTGCAGTAAACATAAACAAAGATGGTGATCAACATATTTGGCTAATGTTAAGATAGACATCCTACAAATGTGGGTAATTCTGGACCTGATCACACAGCTTGTCTTGAAAGTCTGTCGCTAATGATGTGCCCACCGACCCTGGCAACATGTCAGTTGCGTTAATTTTGAGGGCATGCACCTACACACCAAATGAGCACAGGATACAAAAAGCAACAAGCAAGTAAACTCCGACCCGACGGCTTTAGCTGCCACCATCTTTCTAAACAGTTACCATGTTTACAAGTGTGACTCTGCTGTGCAGTTTTAACAACTGACTCACCTCAGTAAATCTAGTTAGCATATCTAAACTAAACAGAACATCTCTAATCTAATTAAGTACACTTGTTCCTTCTAAATTTGCATCACTGCTGCTAACTGCTGTTCACTGCAGAGTAGTGAGTCATTCAGAAGCTGGATTCACTCACTTGTTCACTAAAATACTGTTCACAGTGCAACACCCCCCCCACACACTTTTACACTGACTCGCACAGAGCATGTCTGATGATTTCTTGAAGTTGTGATACTTGATCATCATTAACAAAACTTCTATCAGACATAATACAGATCGACGATTATGTGTTACAGCTGTGGCTTCAGATAACTCAGACCTTAAAGCCCCGGCTGCAGGAGCCGCACCAAGGCAAATATTGACTCGTTTTACTATGCATGGGAAAAAGTCGAACCGGGCAGCTTCACTGCTATTGACTGCACGCTGTTGAAAAGGAAATAACACATGAGCCATCACAATACATTAGCAGTTAGCCCTGTTCATGGTGATACACTCCAGTTTACTCCACTTTTTCAATTTCCTCTTTGCCACACACACTACACAATGTTTATATCAGTGCCATACTAGTTCTAGAATTTAGAATCCATCACATCTTATAGATCATAAAATTCTGAAATTGTATTAGGTATTCTGGTGTGTCTATGGACAGTACATGTAAAATGAAGTCAGAGTGAAAATGATGAGGAAGATTTCCCCAACTGCACAAATTCTCCTTCATAACACAGGGCTGCATGGCTGCAACCTCAACGGCTGAGAATGTGTTGATTCTTTGACAATATTTCAAGCATGAAATGTTTTATCCATTGAGGTCAGTCGTTATGAAATCATGTTGCAAAACCACGTTGTGACCTCAGTGTTGTATGGTAGGAAATTGATCCATTAAGATACCATGATCTTGGTCTTTCTTTCTCCTGGTTCCATCAGCACAAACCACAGGACAGTGCTTCAGTGTGACTGGGCCACGAATCTTGTGATTACTCAACCCTTAGGAGCATACACAATCCTGTCCAAACAGTTATGTAGTGTCTTTTGTGGTTTGGGGAGGAAGCGTTATAAAATCTGAATAGAAAAATGCAACCCTGATGTTGTCGTAGTGATGTCTCTGAGGTTATATCCCAGCTTGGGCAACACTAAGCATGAAGGTAAAGCATGAATCATGAAAGAAAAATGTTTATTGACTGATGATTGAAATGTAGTATTCAGTGTTTTGGAGCTTAACTCATGTAGGGGCTAAAGGTCAAGAAGATTTTGGTTGCTTCTTTGTATTAACGGTGATGGGCTTCACTCTGTGGGGATGCTAACTTATTGCTCTGGCCCAAAACATTTACTAAAACATTTTGCATGGATTGGCATGAAATCTCATACAGAAGTTCTTATTGTCCTGACAATTTCCTTCCAGGACCATTATCAGGTCAAAATAGTATTTTGTCCAATATTTTAAATTTATCACCAAGTGGCTGCAGTACTTAGTAGTAGTTAGTAGTACTATATATATAGCAACCATAGAGTGCTAAAGTCTCTGCTGTCTTAGATGGACATTTATTGTAGTAACACTGACATCACTTTAATATTAAATCACTGTAGCTTCCTACATTCACCTCAAGAGAGAAACAGCATTTGTGGGAATGTGTGACTAACACTCTATCTGTGTTGGTATGCAATCACGTCAACCAGCACAAATCACATTTCTTCAAGCCGTGGGGCATCATATTGCACTCAGACATGATCTTGTTTCCACCAGATTAGCCCTGTCTACATTTGATGACCTGTTATTGAAGACAATTGCAGCTTGTTGCTGCAGTCATTGTACAAATGATACCGTTGTGCATTTTTTCAAGCAACTGGAGGACTAAAGGCAAGGCCAGCCAAGTTTATTTGTAAGGCACCATCCAGACACAAAGCAAGTCTAAGTGCTCTGAGGAGGCATGCATATAAATCAAATGTAAGACATTGAGAAGCAATTAAAATGGCATTACAAGAGAATCAAGGTATAAATCACAATGTATATCTGACAAAAGTATTGATCTTGTTCAGGTATTCATCATAATGTTCATGTATACATTTTAAATTTCAATCTGCAATTTGATGTGATTTGTCAATTCCTTAAAGAGTTTGACATTATATTACAGGTGGATCTAAGAATGGTATAGAACAGTGGTCACCAATCTTTTCAAGCCCAAGATCACTTCTTACTTCTGAACATAAGCCGAGATCTACCAGCCTGATATCTTCCAAAAAACTCACTTAGGAGGGTCATATTTGTTAGTTTTGCAATTTCTGTTAAAGACTCAATGTATGAGCATAAATATACACAAAGAAAGGCAGTTGTGCTACTTTATCTATGCACAATATTCACATAAATATCAAATATCAAATATTTAGCTTCAGTTCAACTATATGTTTTTTTTTGTAGTCCTGTTTACTCAAATAAATACAAAGTGCTCTCAGTGTGAGCCTTGCATCTTTACAATACCCTGGATGTTTCACAGTAAGCCTTTTTACAAGCAAAAGGAATGGATACGGTCAACAGAAACGCTGGAGTGCTTTTATTTTGAAACGCATACAGAAAGTGTTGCAACCATTTGTTTAATCAGATAAATATTAAAACTCAGGTGAAAGATCATTTTCTGTTTATTCTGCTGTGAACCACAATGTTTATCTGTCTATGACACAAACGTTTTTCCAACACTTCCCAAACCCGTTAAAGTAAAAGCACTTCAGCGTTTCACTGTCTGCATCCGACTTGTATCGAAGGAAATACAGTAGATCAACCAGCAGCTCTGCTGACAGCAGCGGACACACTGCCGATTGAACAACCGACACACAGCTGATCTGTGGAGCAACCGCAGCCTGTGAGTCCAGAGAGTTATGGGGATCGACGGTAAAGTCTGTCAAGATCGACCAGTCGATCGATGGGTTGGCGACCACTGGTATAGAACAAAGAGTCTGTCAGTATGCTGACGATCTCCTCCTTTATATTTACTCAGTCTCTCTTCCCTCTGTTCTAGAGTCATTTGGCACCATATTCTGATACAAATTGAACTTGACTAAAAGTGAGTTGTTTGTAAATTCTGCACCGCACCCATCTTACTAAGGTTTTAGCTCTCGAAAATGTATAAAGGAACTGAACCAACTTGCGACAGATGCCACCAAATGCCAGCGAGCCATGCACATATGTTCTAGTGTTGTCCTACCCTGCAGTCCTACTGGGAAGAGATTTTTAGCTCATTATCAAAGGTTACAGGGGAAATTTTTTAACACAATGTCATGACTGCAATATTCAGTGTATGTCCACCTGTTGTACCACTCTCCTCCTGAGAAGCAGCCTTCACAGCCTTTGCCACCCTATTGGACAGACGCCTTGTATTGCTCAAGTGGAAATCCCCAGCTCCTCCTTCATATACACTGAATGATTTGATCTTTCAGTTGTTTTAGTTGGAACATTAACATCAATCAAATTTAATGACGTGACAGAAAGCAGACCCACCAACAAGTATTAATGCACTTCATTTAATAATATTTTTCTTTTTAATTTAATTATTCATTTAAATTCATAATTATTTATCTATTTTGTCATCATTTTTGTAATTGTTACTAATTTAGTTCTATGTTGGGGGTTCGTTCGTTTGTAGTATTAATGCTGTCTTTGGTGTTCTCCTTATCCCGCTGTGACATTGAAATTGTTGATATATTTTGTATTCAAAATTTTCTATTAAAGTGCTGAGGTAATAGAGTTTGACATTTACATTCCCTTTACTTTCTTTTGGTATGGACCACT
Organism: Hippoglossus stenolepis; assembly: GCF_022539355.2. NCBI lineage: Eukaryota > Metazoa > Chordata > Actinopteri > Pleuronectiformes > Pleuronectidae > Hippoglossus > Hippoglossus stenolepis. The sequence goes on along the minus strand of NC_061499.1, from coordinate 19,765,511 downwards.
TGTTGCATCACATATACACATCTCCCCATCTCCTAAAAAGATGTTTTAAATATTTTTGATTAACCTTCATTTTCAGTAGCAGGGAATCAAACATGTTTGCCTTCCAGATTAACAGTTTTTAAAGATTATAACTTGAATTTATAAATGAAAAAGTAGCTTCAGGTCGAGAGAGAAAAGACTTATAAGGCCTACAAAAAATGCCTTGAGATAATGTATGCTGTGATTTGGCACGATGCAAATTGAATTGAAGAGTATCCTCTGATAACACCACAGGGTGATGCTAGAAAAAAAGTTATTATTACAGAGGCGTTTGTAAAATTAAAAAGTAAATTAAACAATTATTTCTGAAGAATAAGACCATTCTTAAGACCTTCTTCACTGGCTAGGAATTGCATATAATTTTTTTATATTTATATTGCTTGGATCTGGAAATGTGGGTGATTAAAAAAGTCTCAACAGGAAAGAAACATTAGCAGTTATCCATACAACAGGTCAGCCAAACTTATATGGGAGAAAATATTTCCTTTGCAATTATGGATGCACTCACTTAACCTCCAAATACTTTAGATAATCTGGCTACAACTGTGTATAATGGTATTATTATAAGGACAGATAATAGACACAGTTGTGTAAATAAGAACTAAAGCTTCTAAATTAACTTTACTGAGAAATCTATTTGCACAAAGCCAAAATTGTACTATGTCATCAAGGGCAGACTTGCCTCACAGACCTCTTGGAGAGACTCATAAGGCTTCACATTAAGAAGCCTTATGTGAGCTGTTTTCCGATTGTATAATCTATCATAGCCTTATTCTGGAATCTGGGCAGCATATTCTGAGAAAAAGAGCTTTGCTCATGATGAATAAGTTACTTGGAAATTACTTGGAAATCCATGAATCAAGTCTTTCCTCGTGCAAGGCTCAAAATATTAAATGAACGAGAACTTTTGAGCATATCCTGATTATTCCCATGTTTTTATCTGTCTTTGACAAAAGCAGTATTGATGTGATCCATTGAGATACACAATGTAGTAACATTCATTTATAAATAACAGAGCTGTGTACGTAACTGAATAAGTGTTCCAACCGTGGCTTACTAAACATTTTCTGTAGACTGACACTGTTGAAGTTTTCACAAGACTAAAGTTTAAAGGCACCATATTCTTATTTCATCACTCTAAACTTTTACAGTCTGTGTTTAGCTCGTATTCAGTATCATCAGCCCACAGCAAACAGATTCTCTGAGCAGATGTTGATCTACATATAAAAGTGAAATTCTCTCTCAGGCAGTTTGTGGAGTTTGCCTCCTTAAAAAGTCTTATTCTCCAACTGTCAACAGGTTCACCACATCATGTGATTAACATAATTCAGTTTTGTATGCACATTTCCAGTTCACTTATTGTTTATTTATATTACCCTTACCTTATTTGCCCATAACCTGGTATTAACATTGACCGTGAGAGAAGTTAGTCTTTTCACACCTGGCATGAAAATGTGTTGTGAATCTAAATCCTTTGGCCACTTGTGATCGGATCTCAACTCCCTGCTCTATATGCAAATAATCATGTATGATATTTGTGTTCGTGAAGACCAAATTATGCTGTTTTAACCCAGTCCAATCATACAAATGTGTCCAATGTCATTGAGAGAACAGGACAAGTCAATTTTGGGATCCTCTGAAAAGGATTACATTTAATTTACACAATCCCAAATACATACGTTACTAACTCATAGAACACATTGAAGTGATTTCTTTTTTGTTATATATCAATGCGCTTTTCATGTGAATGGGTAACGAAGATTGCTATCATTGGGCGGATTTATTATTGTTTTAACTTGCATTCACTGTGGCGTTAAAAAAAACGTATGCACATATCTGGAGAGAGGTACTGCTACAGGTTCACCGTGCACTGAAACCTGCAATTCTGTTTGTGTGTGAGTCATGGCCACACCCGCACAATCACAGAGTTATTAAAAAAATAATTGTAGTGTTATGCAAAGCAGACAAAACACAAGCTTCCCTTGTCTTCTCTGCTGACTCACACCACGCATAGACAGACAATCTGTCTATCAGTCACAATGAGTATACTGTCATTGTCACCTTCAGAGATCACCCCCACCCATACACACACACACACACACACACACACACACACACACACACACACACACACACACACACACACACACACACACCCTTCAACCCGCCTTTCCTCTCACATTTCTCTTCTCTTACCCCAACCGACACATGGCCAACCACGCTGAGCTTGGGTTACTGTTTAGTGTTAGTTCTCCATAATATTGTACGGTCTCGACAAATTGAATTGAATGATATCCTCTGAGAACACGCCAGGGTGATGCTGGGGGGAAAAAAGTTATGCAGTCAAAAGTTTTAGTGTTTGGGAGCATAAAGGTGCATTGGAACAGTTCATAGTAGTTTGCTCTGTTAAACTTCAAGTAACTAGCTATTATCTTGTGTACAAAGTTTACATATTAGCCTGTAAACTCTTTATATGTGTGTGTGTCTGTCTACTTGTCTCTGTCGCTCTTCTTACAAACAAAAACGATCACATTTGTTTAGTTATTAATCGATGGTGTCCAATCATGAATCCGGATCGTTCCATTCACTTTAACCCTGATGTCATGGCTGTGCGCGTCACGTCTCGTGTTGTGTGTGGCAGGTGCTTAAATAAATCATATATTAGTAAACTTCATTAATGTTTGGATCCTAATAACTTCTGATCAGTGATGGTGTTTATCGATAACGTGTAAAGGGAGCGCAGGTCAGCGGGGGAGTGTGGAGGGAGGACATGCAGCAGAGTAATACAGCATGCTACAAGGATACCGGATTCATAAAGCACGTCTGCCCTGATCCTAAATCAGCTAAGGCCATCATTTTGCAGTAAGGGAAACCCAGCAAAAGTCAGGCTTTCTAGTCTCAAACTGAAATAAGACATAAGACTTCCGAAGTCTAACACTTTCTCAAGTGGTCTGACACTACACCTTGTTGCACATACCTGGGATACTTGTGCCTCAACATCTTTCTTTTGTCTTCAACCCTGATTCACCTATGTGACTGGAGCGCTGACATGAGTCATCTCGTAAATAAGAGTTCATGGGAATGTGGATGAGGCTGACTTTCTCAGACGGTGAGACTCAGCGATAGGACTGGAGAGAAAAAAAACAAACATTACCAAGCCGGAAATCCTGAAATGAACTCACTGTTGCTTCAGGGCAATGAGAGTAAATGACATCTAGCTACCCAGAACTGTTTATCGGGAAACATGGAGAAACTTACATCAAAGCTTGGGAAAGGGTGTGGTTCAAGCTCTGGCAGTCCTGAATCAAAGTGTCCTTTACACATGTTGAATTCTTGGATTTGACTTTTAGCTGTCAGTCTAGTCACTGGGGAGCAAAACCTTTAAAGAGGTTTCAGTGAACTATCATTAATATGCAGAATGTTGTGTCCTTCCACTAAACTGGTGGTTATGAAAGAGGCAAATTGTGTTATATCTCTTTTACCTATTACATTGTTGGTGTTTTATTTAGAGTCTGGTTTTAAGGTTTTAATGCCAGCTTGCATTATTGAACTCACTTTTATTCTGCATTATTATTCTGGTCTTACACGATATGTCCTTGTGTATTAGTTTTTGTTGTTTGTTGCTCAGTATTCTGTTCTGCAGCTGCTGTAGCACTTTGGCCCAAGAAAGATTTCCCTGTGGGGACAATAAAGTACATTTGATTGGATTTGAGAAAGGATGTTCTAATTTATGGGGTTGTTTGTTTCTATTGCTTTCATTTTAACTGGATACTGTTATTTAAATCAGGTTTATCATTTTTATTATTATCAGTATTGTAATCAAGGCATTGTTTTATCTGTGGCCCAACTAAAATAAAAAATATTAACAATGGAAAAAATAAGTACTTGTATGGTAAATGAGTCACTCATTGGGATGAAACCCTGGAAAAATATCACCCATCTCAGTAGCCAGCTCTACAGACCCTTTTAACATCAAAAGCTTGTTTTCCATCCACAACTTTACTGCTTTTGTTCAGTCTGTAGACTTTATATCAAAAACAAATGACATGACAGCTCCTCAAAGTGAAGCCAAAACATCGTGGTAGCTGCAGTATAGGTAATAAACCCTGTCTTCTCCGTGTTAGCTGATGGGACTTGGGCCTAACTAAAAAAACTGAGTACGTGTTAAATCAAAGGTTTCTATCACACAGGCATTAATAAGAACCAGGTAGTGCTGGGCCTGCCTGGGCTTGTAACTGTGAGCCGATTTAGGTGACGTCATCCTTTATTTTAGATCAGTCTGACTTTTATCTGTTCGTGTGAATCACCAAACCTGCTCTCACGTAAAGAACTGCTGTTTTCAGATTTGAACTCGCTGAGAATGATCTGATCTATTCACAAATCAGCTCAATCGCACAGTTTGCTAACTTTGAACTGGGAGCTGACAGGGTAAAGTCAGTTTATTGTCCGGCACAAGTGATTCGGACATTTGCGTTCACACATACAGTTCCTCAGGGTAATTTCTACAGAAGTTCAGGGTTGCAGTGCATGTGTGAAAGCAGGTAAAAAATAGACTCTGCTATACCTGCGATTACTGCAGCCTCATGTGTTGTGGATCTGAAAGTCCTGGTGTCAGCAGTGCTTTAAAGTATTACCATGTCAGAACACACGTGGCACACAGAGCCTCCCTGCTGTCCCACCAGGTGGACCTGGCAGTGCCGGCCCTGCTCTGTGTCCTGGATTAGACTTGGCTGGCAGACAGAACAACGAGACTGGGGATAAGAGCTGGTTGCCTGTGCAAAACAGTCGAGCCTGACACTTGTTTGAAGTGAACCAGTTTGGTCGGTAGATGAAGGGACAGAATATTCCGAAAACATGCATATGCCTTATTAATGTGTATACTATACACAGTGCGATACGGCTCTTGGAATAGTGGATTGCTGTTTCACTTTGCGGTTTATGAGTAAATCTCCTCTTACTGTTTTACTCATTGGAAACTTCCAGCTGGATGAGACAGCTCTTTTGAAATGTAAGGGCTTGTTCACACCTGGTATCAACATCTGCCTCCAGTGATTTGATCACAGGTGGACAGTTGGTCAGTTCACACCTGGCATTGGGATGCATCAACACGTGTGTCCCCAGGGTTTAAGGGCTCTACAGCTCTACAATGAAATAAGAGTTAACCAATCTAAAATAAGAAGAAAATTGATATGTGGTGGTTTATCTTAATATCGTGCAGATGGTCACAAAAGTAAATCAGTGAATGTGAAACACAGAGAAGTGAAAACGTGCTTTCAGTTCATTTTGAAACAGCAGGACAGAGGACATCAGCCGAGCAGGTCCTTCATGTGGCCCCGGACACATTTGTGTTCCCACAGCTGAAAGAATGTGGCCACATGCGTCACAGACCTCCTCCAGCAGTGGTCTGAGTGGTAGGATCTTAAATGTGCCCTAAAGCCACATCCATGCTGCTAAGTTTTCATTTGAAAACAGGAGTTTCTAATGAAAACGATCTCTGTCCACAGGAGCTCTGCATCAGTGTTAATTCCCGTCCATACTAACACGCCTGAAAATGCATATCACGTGACCACTCGCAGGTCATTTGGTTGTTGAATGCAGAATTGGCGCAGATTGTGTGAATATTAGTCAGTCTCCTACACAACAGTTCTCATGTTGTAAAATAGAGAATTTAACTGTAAAATAGCTGTCAGCCATGTAACTCATGCCAAGTGACGATCAGAGGAGGGCAGGAGCTGACCTGTACAGCAACAGTCTCCTGCTGCTGGCTCGTTGCCTGCAAATACAAAGCATTTAGAAAGGAAGTGTGAAAGGGGCTCAGATACAGTACAACATATCGTGGCCAATTATTCAAATTGTATTCAGTATTCATGCAATTGCCACGATTATACATTGAAGATTTAATCGTAGATTTTTCAAATGCAACCCTTAAACTTTGAATACATCTACAGGAGGTCTCGTTTATATATATGTACACATGTTTTTATCAAAACACAAGGTAGGGCTACAGCCAAGGATAATCCATTCTCACCAGTCCCTTTATACAGCCTGTTGAAGATAGGAATGTTGTGCTGTAATTCTTCTGCTGTTTTTGTTTTTAAAATATTTGTATTTCCGACATGCATGTTAGACATGAAACTAGAAACAGAAGCTCGTGTGTTGCAGGTCACGCCTGTGATTCTGAAAAACCAACATAACGGGGGGGGGGGATCTACATCATTATTCTAGGCTTTTGTTACAGCATATTGCAGGTATATTCATCCTATTCATCCATATGCAATTCTTTTGTTAGTACAGAAACTGTGTGACAGAAAACCTGACGATAACCGGGTGTCATTTATTTTTCCTATTGCCATTAATAGGGTGGCTGCAATCACTGCATCGTTATGAGTCTGTTGTTTAGCTTTCACAATAACTTTGGTGTCTTGTTTCCATGTCACACCAGAGAAAATGGGTTTGTCACAATTAACGAACATGCTACATGAAAAGCATGCAAGTGTATAATTATGCGCATGACCAAAATTAAAAACCCTAGATAATCTCCCCTTTAACAGGAAAAATTCTCTGGGCTGAGAGTCAAGAAATGGGGAAGATAGGAGAAAGGAAGGAAGAGCTATATCACTGGAATCAGTTTTGGACCACTGAAGTGTACAAGTTTAAAAGGGTGTGGAGGAGGAAAGAAATTATCTTATCAAACTTTTGTAGCTGTTCCTCAGCTGCTCATGGTTAGAGGATCTAGGCTATGTCTGCTCCCCATGAATCTCCTTCACAGGTAGACTGAATTTATGGCAGCCAAGCTGCAGTGGGGTTAGGGATGCCACCAAGTTTTGAAAATGTACATGTATTATAAAATATTATATTTGGGGTTCTGGTTGCATTTGATCCTGTTTTCAAAAAAGTAGAGTGCCCGGTTAAGAAAAGCTGGTCAAGCAAAAACCGTCATGTAAAGATGTAGCAGAGAAAACAATTTGTTATGTAATTTCTAAAATTGATTGTTAATTGTCCTAAGAATCACACTGAACTAAAAAAGGATGAGGCTGTACAGTGGATGTGTGTTGCTACAGGTACTGGTAAAACAATGAAATCCAATGCCCAGCTGGATTACTGAGGGACTGTCAGCTACCGAAACACTGCTAAAATACTCAGACAGGATTTGACAACTCTGGAAAGTTATCAGAGTTCATGCTCAGTTTAAAAAGTTATAACGTAGTTTACAAGGCAAGTGGAGCTGCTGATACTTGATTTGCCAATGGGATGTGTTTCATATTTCATTGTGGCAAATGTTGAGCCAAGTTTAACTTTTTTTCTTCTGGACAACCCAGGAAACTGTTGAGACACTAGCATCACTGAAATAAATGAGAATACGGACTTTTCCCTGCACTGCTCATGGAGGTCTGAACAAAGTTCTGCACACGCATCGAGCACGTAACACTATAGCGTCTGAAAACAATAAATTGTCGGCCAGCCAGGGAATTTGCGATTTCCCAATATCAACCAGATGAACTGCAAATGTCTTTCCCAACTGTAATACTTCAGAGCTTCATACAGGCAAAAGCACCATGTGCTTTAAAAAGTAGGATTGGGGAGGAAGGTTGTAGGTTTTCACTGTTGCAACGACAAGGTCATAGAGCCTTATGCTAGCTGCAGCTATGATTCACAATGCTGATTATCACCCAGGTTTTGCTGCTAAAGTTCAATTAAATTTGACCCCATTTACACTGATGTTCAATACACCCATCCATTGGGATTCTGATTCTCAATGAAAAATGGCAAAACTAATGGCATGAGCAATTTTACTGAGGAGAAAATGGTGGAAAAGTTCATGTCATTCTCTCAATTCTGGTGTTCTTAAACTTTTGGTCTGAAAATTGTGTAACCAACGATCAAAAACCACTTCTTTTGAATTACTTAGGAAGGTTTGCATCACTGACTAATAGCAAGTTGTCATGACAGTGGTGACTCATGAAGGGAACGTGGAGCTGGAAAGTTAACACTGACGAATCTTATTGGTGTTGCACCATTCACTTATTTGAATTTCTTGTGTCAGACTATCATCGGTTCCAAAAAAAAAGTGATGGCGTATGAATATTGAGACAGGAGTCAAAGACTCATTGTCCCTCTTCCCTATTTTTACTGAACTGAATCGAGCACAAAGGTGAAGAATAAGCCAAAGGAGAGTAAGTGAGAATCTCTGGGAGCTACTGTAGCACTATAGCCTCTAACCTTCTAATGAGTTAGTGGTTGGCTCCTCTGCTTCAGGCTTCATATAACCAAAGCTGTTTTGAGCTCCAGAAAATACTTACTCCGGAGTTTGCCTTTCACATGTGAAGAACGTAGAAGGAGATTCTGCAGTCAGATGCGCTCACAACAACACAGACATGTCTTTGACAGACATCACCTTCTTCAGACGGTTTCAGCCTCAGCACTTCTTTTGCGCTCTTTGAATCAATTTGACTCACAGTACATATTTTAAGACCCCCACTGAACAGCCATATATTTAGGGTCATGGTTCACTGATCTTTTCACATGGACCACTTTCTCAACTCGTGTAAAGGAGGAATAGAGGAGGGCAAACGGCAGCGAGATATCAGAGAGCTTTAGAGAGAAGAATAGGATGGGATTAAGTGCTGTATCATCAGTGCTCTAAATTAAAGAAGTTCCGGGAGGAAATATTTCACTTGCTCATCTTAATAGCTGGAGAAAGACGTCACCCTTGACTGTGCTGTTGCTGTAATGGGTTGCTGTGAGGGGGCCTTTGAGCAACCGAATAAGACCCTGCAGGCTGTCGTGATTGGTATGCTTGCAGTTAATAGGGTTATTTAGAGAGAGGATATCATCCTCCACGCCTTGCTGGAGGAAGGGGCTGAATGATACCGTTTCCTGTTTATACTTTGAAGAGAGAAACTTCTCTTCAGCTATTAAACTATCTCTGCAGGTGGATATCTATGTGCACCTTATTGTAAATCCATAGCCGAGCCAGAAGGAGAAATAAGAAGTGGAGAAATAAATAAGCCATCATTGTACGAGTTAAAAGTTGAATTAATTAGAAGTACAGCGAAACAAGATTTTGTTGCTACAGCCTTACTTTAGTCTGGTAGTAATGTCGACCCAGTCGGACGTTGATGTATAAAAGGGGGATTACGCCTCAAATAGTTGTGTAACGAATGAAAAGAGAGAGTCACAGAGAAGTTCAAAGCCCGACTTCTCCCTCACACCCGCACACAGCTGGCCAATCCCAGTGTGAAGTGAGGGAGAGTGTCGGATCGTCAGTTTGGGAGAGTTACAGAAATGGTCGGTCACAGTCTCCTTTACTTGAGGTCAGAGCGGCAGAAGGGATCCAAAGCTATCCAACCAGACAGTACAAAGACAAGCTTAAATGTTCAATGATGTTCACAGTCTGTTTTCCTGCCTGCTCTATTTGGGCTGGGCTGGTAGTCTACAGTGGGTCTATCAGGGTTTCTTTTTTCACTGTCTGCCTGCTGCTGCTGGTGGAAATATGGCTGATGGCAGCAGAGAGTGAACTGAAACTATAAAGTTGGAGACAATAAAACCAAAAGCAATCATCTGAAAGATGTTAAAATACTCAATAAATCGGAGCCGAAGTGTACAACACACACGTCACAACACATCTGACCCAGTGTTGATGAAAAGAAATATAAGTGGAGCTTTAAATTATAGTTTCATATGATTCTGTTACACCAATGTGATCTCCAGCAACTGGATACACCCAGGTGGCCATAACAGTGGATATACTTCAACCTGCTATCAGTCATTGTCATCTGCCACAACTTGCACAACAACCAGGTTGTTTCCAGAGCCAGTGAGGTCCAGTGTGCCAGCTGCTTTAATAATAGGATTACTTTTCTCTCTTGGTGTAGATGTGTTCAATTCTGCATGTTTCCTAAGAGTATTTCATAATAGTTCTTAACTGCTCCGAGCACATATTTCCCCCCTGGAAAAGATAAGTGGTTTAATGCGAGACATTTAATGATATCTCTGACAGCACAGACACAATTATGTTTTCTTTATTGTTCTTTGCGATTGTCAAACCTCTGCACCCGTTTCCACTCATTTCTTTATATTCTCCACACGTTTCTTGGATCTCGATCATGTCTCAGTCAAATTCATGTTTTCACAGTGAGGTGAAGATGGAGTATGTCCTGTACATACAAGTCCCAGATGGAAGCATCACAATGGAGGGAAGCTGTTGTATGATGAATGGCCGTAACATGCCTGACTCACTCTTGGCTGTCGTGTTGCCTCACCTTCATTTTTGTGGAAGGTTTTCTTGTGCCTTTGTCTGCTTAAACAACACCTTGTGTCTGTTGGATTACTGCAAGGTGCACTCAATTTGCAAATGGGGTTTCAGAAATTGGCATTTCACTCACAGCAGGAAACAGGTGACAACCACAGTGCAAAAGCAGAAACCATTGCAGATATCGCAACTTTAATTCCAGCTGGTATTTGAATTAGATTCTTTCTTTTTAGTTAAATCCAACAAAAATAAGCTTTTCATACCTCCTTTAACTTTTTACCTGACTGAATTGTTTGAAGTGTTTATTTTTTTTAATCCTTTTCTGTTTTCTTTTCTCCTATTTACTCACTTTCTTTATTATTGATCTTTACTTTATTTCCGTGTTCGTCACATTGGTGGCCCTTTCACATGGTACTTATGTATTCATAAAATCCAAGTACTCCTATATTTTTTATAGCGATACTGTATTTTTAAAGTTGATACTGATATTGATATGTCAGCCAAGAATAATGTTTTTACATAAACAGAAGATTGCTGTTGGGGGATTATTTGTTCTTCTAACAACCCTTTGAAAGCTGTGACTGATCTCACAAACATTCGTCACAGTTGGATTCTGTCGCTGGTTTGCCCTGCTGCATGTTTTAGTTTTCAAAGATCCATTAAAGCCGGCTCAAGGACAAAATGTTGCCTTGATGAGTAACATCATGTGAAGCAGCTCTTGTAGTCCAGTTCTCCGAATATGGCTTTACAGCACAGCTCATGACAATTTTAGAATTTCATGAATTGAAATAGAATTCATGTTACACAAGTCTCCCCCGAGTTATTTGTTACAGAACAGCACAGGGTTTTCATTACGCTCTCGTTACCATGGTTTTCCACAGTTAATGTTCACATTTTCCAGGTACACTGTATAACACACAGTGAACTAAAAACAAAGTTAGGTTCACCTTCGTGTTGACAGTGTGCTGACGCACCACTATTTAGGATTTGTTGTTTGTACTTTGCTCTTGTGTTTGCTGATCGCTTTTTATGCGGAGAAAACCGACAACAGAATAAACCTCAGGCAAGTAGGACAAATCAACCTGATCTCAAAGCCCTTGTGGTTTGAATGACTAACACAATGAGTTTATCACAACATGACAATATTATCTATGAATCGAGTCCATGTGTCATAATGTGCTGTGCATCGCAGCTGACGGTGGATGGGAGTCACTGACATGCAAAGAGTTGTTTCTTTAAATAAATATTTTATTTGAAAATAAATACATTTTCTTAAAATAGAATCAATAACATTACAAAAGCTTTGGGGGGAATGGGAAAAGGGAGAGGGGGGGTTACCCAAATAAATGATGTGTAATTTTGGAACAAGGAGTACAATCTCACACGTTTATCTACCATCTTAAGACAAGTTCCCACAAAGTGTTGTACTGTACATTCTCAGCTGCTTTGTGGGAAAGTGGTGGCATCCCTCACGCTTGCTTTAACATGCAGTCTACTTGGTCTTAAAGCTTCACGCCCCTGCACCCGGAAACATTGGTTTACTGTATCTACACACTTGTTTGTAAATTGTTTAGGATATAATCTCTTGTCAACACATCAAAACCAGCCACTGATTAACATTTACAACTGACAGTGTTTTTTTTTTTTTTTAAAGTACCTTAAATGCATCTAGATCAACTTCACCTCTAGTCTACAGTACAAAGATACAATACACAAGAAGGCTGCGCTTATGGGTGTAGCAGGATTCAGAGGCCACTGTCTCGCTAAAGGCCAAAAGGGTTTCCATTTTAACTGCGAGGCTGCGAGTTCTGTGGGGCTGCAGTTTGCCAGGCAGAAAGTAACAGAGCGGGAACTCGCTGGCACTTGTCTGCCTCTATAGCAGCGTTTCAATGCCCATTGTTTGACTGGAGAGCGAGGGAGATGGCAGATCTCCAGAGAGACAGGGACAGCAGCACAGTTGTATTGGAACAGATTAACACAGTGCACCAGCGCAGCCCTGACCCCTCCGACAGCGCCACAAATAGCATTAGGAGTGCAGGAAGTTCTCCCTCAGCTGGCCTGCAGTGGCAAAAGCAGCAGCCTTGACAAAAAAAACTAATTACCAATTGCGCTAAAAAAAATTGAGAGAAAAGCGCCACGGAACACGGTCGTTTTATAATTATTGAGTCGCTGGAGAATGTGCAATTCGACCTCAATTAAGACAAGCGTGTGAGAACATGTAATTGAAATCTAATCAGTAGAAAAGCAGCAGAGTAAGCTAATCTATGGCAAAAACAACAACTTTGCACACTTTGTGCTCCTCGCTCTTCCTGCCTAATGAAATCAATGCCACAGGTAGCGTCAGCTTTAAATAATGATTACACTAAGTGCTGCCGGGGAGCGCAGCGTCCACATGTTGTGTCCACACACCGAAATCTCTCTCCCCTCTTCACCGAGCAGCCTCAAATCAGCTTCAGCGTACCGGCCGATGGTTTAGGGAGGACAAAGCCATTTGGTGGGTTTTAAATGCCTCACTGCACTGACCCAACACAGGCCCGCACACAAATAACACACAAATGCATATCCTGCAATCACACACCTTTTTTTGCCCTTCCTGTTTGAGAAAAAAAAAAATAATCACTTCTCAGACCTGTGACCAACAGCTTCTGATAGTGTTTTTTTTGTGTTTGGCTTTTCTTGAATCTTGCACCAGGCCACAGGAATGTTGTATAAATATCTTTCTCCATTCCCAACTCTACGTGCAGTTCTACTAATTAGTAACCCAAGGTTTGCTTGCAGTGAGGAGCTAAATGTCAGAGCCATTTTCTACAAACAAAAAATATGCTGAGTTAAAACCAACACTCTAAGCAACACGCTACTTTGCCAATGATTCAATCACAGTTAAATAGCATGGAACAGATGTGATACATTTGATGATAGCAGTTTTTTTTTTTTAGATGAAACTGAAAGCTGAAATAATGTATTTAGCAAGTTTCACCGATCCAAACTGAGAAAAACCACGTCTCTCGGAAATGCTTCACAACACAACTCACTCTCCTGCGCTTTAAGGAAATGTATAGGGGTTGTTTTTTTTGTAGGAACTCTGTTTTGAAGAGCCAGCCTTCAATATACACACAAACTAAAAATCATTCTTGACTCTAAATCCCTTCATCCTTGTATGAACAAATTAGAGGTCAAACTTTTTATAAATTTGTAAAACGTCTGCTACTTGTAGAAGGTGTAATGAGATTTAAAATACATTTGGAGATGTCACAGAATCTTGCAGACCCAGACGGACAGTCTTCCCAGGTTTTCTTCCCCACTTGTGTAAGTTAAGCTTACAATTATCCCAAAGCCTTGGCACTGCAGGCACAAGTGCTGAGGGGCAGATGGGTACAGACAGAGCCCGCTGCATCCGGATGCATCGTTAGGGCTAAATACAGCAGATCTTACTGGCACCAGCTCAAAGAAGTGAAACCTGGTGCGTTTGCTGCGTTTTCTCTCATTACATGTCTTCATCAACTCGCAGGCAAAGTCAGTGTGAAGGCGTGCTCGACACTGTCATTTACACAGACACAGATACACCCGAACAGAACAGAGAGATTGTCTCCTCCCGCTGTGCTACTGTGGCCACTCAGTCATTCTTTGGGGTGTCCAGTCCAAATAAATCAAACCGGCTTTCAGGCCGCTTGGCTCAACAGCTCACCGTGCTCGGCTGCTGTTTGCACACAAAGTCCGAAATGAAGTCAAACTCATTCTGTCCAAGGAAGAGCTCGGGCAGCTCCTGAACGCGGTCCAACCCAAACTCCAGCACCAGTGAGGTCAGAACCTCCTCGTCAATCAGATCCATGTCCATGCCATTCGGCCCCAAAGGGCCGCCAATGTGCTGCATGCCCGATAGCTGGGCCTGACCCATCCGGTACTGTGCACCATTGGGCATGTGGTGTCCGTTGACCGTGCTGAGCGGGTGTCCATGATATTGAGTGTTGAGTTTCTGCAGGTGCATGCTCGCCATGAGCTGCTGGGAGGTGAGGTTACCAGGGATGTACTGCTGAGCGTGGCCACCCTGCTGTTGCTGCTGTGGCTGCTGCTGCTGCTGCTGCTGCTGTTGCTGCTGCTGCTGCTGTTGCTGCTGCTGCTGCTGCTGCTGCTGCTGCTGCTGCTGCTGCTGGGGGTGCATGTGGTGGTGGTGGTGCTGCTGCTGTTGCTGTGGCCCCTGCCCATTGTACATCATGTTTCCAGACATCATCTGGTGGTGGTGGTTGGCCATTGGAGCGCCGTTCACAGGCCCGCCCATACCTCCAGGTCCCACCATGCCTGACCTCTGTCTCATGGCAGCCTCCATGTTGTTCTGAGGGTTCCTGCTGTAGTGCATCACTTGGCCATTGGGCAGACTGCGCAGGCCAGGCTGACCATTGTGCTGTGGAGGTCCATTCATGCCCATCCTGAAGCTGTGGCTGATGGGCATCATCATGTGTTCGGCCATGGTTGCTCTGTCACTATAGAAATTTATGAAAATAGAAGACATTAAATTAGATTTTAAATGCTACCATTAGTCATAACAACCTAAATAAGATTTAAATATCTGCAATTTACAGGGCTATTCCACCAAAGAAGTTCAGTTTACTCTTTCTGAGAAGTAGGCCTACTACTGCTGCAGTGTGAGTGTGAGCCTTCTGCATTTTGTGGCTTTGGAGGGAACTTTCAAAAGTGATGGATTCTATATTTTAAGATGAAGTCACAATTTCTATTTATTTTTTCCTCTCAAGATATGCAGGAATAAAACATGGTCAAAATGTATTTTCACATCAAGACAGTTGAGCATGAATATTAAAGACCTGCACCGTCAGCAAAGGTTTGTTATCCATATTCAAATTGTGCAGGTTGTCCCACACAGCTGTAGGCTACTGCAACAGGACACTTCAACTAAGTAGAGCAGGGACTTCCACTTAAATAAGAGTGACTCATCTGCAACTGGTGTTGTCTTTCATGTCCGAGCATTAGCCTGATATTTGCAGATTGCTGGGTAGTTAGCAGTGGTTCAACCACAGTGGTTTCTTTTCTCAAAATCATAATGTGTCGTCGACAAACACACAACATGAGCGCAAATCAGTGTGTCAGCAATACACAGACGGCTGTCGTTACTAGAGACAAATAAAGGACCCATTTATTGTGCAACACCGATAGCTGCTTACAAAACAGACGCTGTTCTAATTGTACTTTCTAGTTCAGTTGGAGGAGCACGCGCACAGTTGGTGCTCTTGATGCGTAGTGGCCGCACGAACAAATGCGACACAACCAATTGGAAGGGACAGGACGTCCACACAGAGCCTCATCTACCCCTGAGGACGAAAGCACCATCACGCTGACCCTCGCGTCAGCACAACACAACTCAACACTGGCCAATCAAAGCAAACAATGGGCCTGTTCTGATGATTCAATTCTTTACATTTTCCACACTTATCTCTAAACCACACATACCAAAACATATTCCATAACAAGCAATTATCCTGATGGCGTCATCTCAACCAAGACGATGTCATCAGCATTATCTCCGACTGGGCTTGAGACTTGGGTTTGTGTCTGTACGTGTGTGACTGTAAAGAAATTACACAACGTCTGCATAACAAACAGCAGGACCGAGGTTAACAGATACGAGAGTTCAGGAAGCAGGGAGGGTTAAACGAAAATAATATTATCCAGCTGCATTATGGGAAATGTAGGATCCAGTGTTTTTAGAGCTTGAGCCACTCAAGCAACAAAAAGTCGGATATATCTCAGTCACAGCTGCTCCCATCTAAACTGTTGTTTCTTTAATATGTTTCTGCTGAGTCTCACAATTTTATAGTAGCGTTTTACTAAATTGTTTAGCTGCCCTTTAAAACCATTAAAAAAAAAACACTATCAACAAGCTGTGACTCTGTCGAAACTACTCTTTCTATCAGAGCTTCTCGTTCTGTACAGGCTTCCAGTGACTGATATCAAACCTCCAAAATTACACCATCAGTGAATTACCACTGAATAACACACGACAAGGGAGGGCAGCAATACCCTTGCAGCCAAAAGGACGCAGAGGAATGCTTCTCCAGACCACACACACACACCTCCCCCCTCTCTCTCTCTCTCTCTCTCCCTCTCTCTCTCTCCTTTAACACACATCCACCTAACTCTGTCTTCACACAGTCATTACAAAAGATCTTCAATTAAGATTGCCCACAGATGACAAACAGAACGAGTCCACGCTGACGCTGTAATTTTGCTGACAAGGTTATTGGCCTGTTAAAAATGGATAACATTATTTTTATAAGCTGCCCCTGAATGGGGGGTGATCATAAAAAAAACGCATCCACAGCGAGACATCCAATGAATATGTCTGTGAAAAGCAAAGATATGTCGGGCTATTAAAATAAAAGCCTTCCCCCCAAAATAAACTGCTGATGCCCCTGGCTGCTTGTGGACATACAGCCCTGTTAGTGCTGATAGAACAAGACACTTTCCTCAATGGCCTCAATCCTCCTTAGAATAGTATCTGCTCCTAACTACAGGCGATCGCAGACCTGGGTTATCATTCAGACAAATGTCACTTTGTGAATACACAGTCTGAGGAGGTTGGGGGGTGGGGGGCAATAACTGCTGGCATTAATACACCAGCATGTTTCACCATTTTTTCTTAATCTTAAGGGGAATGTGCGCGCGGGGCTGTTTCGCGTTATTCGATGCCATGGAACCGCAACCCGTTCTGAAACGCAGGCAAGTAAACGCACTGTGTCAAGGTGAAACGAGAGAGATGGATGGATTTCTTTTCGAAGCGTGCTGCCGGGTTCGTGTTTTTATTCATTCGGTCTGCAAAAGGGGGATAAAGTACCTGTCTCCGAGCGGCAGAAGAGGACACCTACCCGATGCGTGAAGGCAGAATCCCGAGCGGAGAAGTTGGATCGGTGCCGGCGGGGTTTGTTTCTCCAGCTGATGCTCCGGCTACATGCAGCCCTGCGGTGGATTCGAACTCTGCGGCGTCTCGACCAGTGAGAGGAGTTTGTTTTCTGGTTCAACTGAGGGATTATATACATGTATAAAGCACACACAGCGAGAGAGAGAGAGGTGGGGGGAGAGAGAGAGAGAGAGAGAGAGAGAGAGAGGGAGAGGAGGAGCTACCGTCCTCTCCGTCTCCTTTGTTGCCATTGGTCCTTCCCCCTTAATCACTGAGCAAAGAAACGCTCACGAACTACCTCCACTGATCCAGCGGAGCGGCACAGTGTGCGTGTGTGTGTGCGTGTGTGTGTGTACGTGCCTGTGTGCGTGCGTGTGGATGTGTGTGTGCATGCTGGAGAGATTTCACCGCCGCCTGCCTTCATTACCCTTACACTATTATCCCTAATGATCCCTACTCTCTTAACTGAAAGCTTTCTGTTTAAAGAGCAGCAGGGAGGGATCCTTCAGTCCTGCAGCATGAGCCACTTCTGCTGCAAAGAACAACCCATTGTGACAAGGCATTTGACTGCACGCAGCCACACGCTGCATGTGGAGCTGTTTGGAGTACATGCTGCTGGATGGATCTGTGTAATTATATATGTAGGAAGAAGACATGCAGCTGTAGGCTATTAGACATATTCTAAAAAAATAAGAAGTCTCCCACATAGCGGAATTGTGTTGGCCCAGATTTGCCCCCACACTGCCACACGGCCCCTCATGCCGCATGGAATTATGGCGCTTGGGCGCTCCACTCCTATCTGCCGGATGTGGGCCACAAGAAAGCCATGGCAATACCACATGTCAACCAAAGGTGGCTGGAATTAGTTTTGTGCTATTTGGGCCATTTTCACCATTTACCACATGGGCCACTTTAGGTTCACATCTAGATTAGACCTTTCCCATGTTCACCAAAAAAGGCCCTCAATTTGTTTAGTGATATTTTTGCCCCATTTGCTATTTTATAAGTGGACAACTTTAGGTCCACATCCATTTGGTCTGGACTACAAGAAGGCCAGAGGAGCTGCATCATTACCTGAAGGGGCCCACATCCGTATGCTATCCGGGCATCATTCTGTCATTTGTGCAACAGCAGATGGTTTAAAAAATCTGAGTCATATGTCAACCCTTTCTCCAAAAGTATGTATAATTTGCAACGACATACATTTTATTGGTAACCTACTCTAAAGCATGTTGGAACAACAGAGAATAGAGTTACGAGCGCAGCTAAAACATCATTATAGTAATAAAATGTGCAATATGTTCTACTGTATATGTGGAAACAATTACTGAAAAAAGTATTGCTACATTTCCCCCAACAAAATATCCACTAGTGGCAAGTGAAGCAAGATAAGAGATTTTAATGTTAATGTTTGGGCATCTTAAAGCACTCATTTAAGTTCCATAGACTGTATATAAAGATGGACGACGTTTCTTCGCTTCCTCCAACCATCCAGAAATGAATATCCCACGATTTATTATTATTATTATTATTATTATTATTATGATTATTATATATTTGTGGGCAGCTAACAACATCTGACATGTCATTTAATTGTTATGGTAAAAATGATCAGACTTGCTTTCTAAAGCTGCTGCTGTAAATGGAATAGAGGGCACAGAAAACATTGAGTACTGAAGCTTTACCGTATGTTGTAACCAACCGATGCTGTAGTATGAAGATAATCATAAATGTATGCAGGTCAGGAACGGTGTTATGGGAAACCTTATGTAACAAAGACTGGCTGAGCAGCTGACACAGTTACTGTATCTCACTGCAGATTAGAGCACATGCCCTTAAATGTCATTCTTAAGGTCCTCCATGAGATAACTTAAAGTGTTGAACTTATTTTAAATAATTTGGATCACTTGAACAATGTCTTATATCATTATTGCATGTAACACTGTGAATAAATGTGGTTTTCATCCTGGCTAAAGGATGAAGACCCAGTTGGTCCTTGACCCTAAATGTTCCACAGCATGATTTTAGTAAGGGAAACAAACAAGATGAAAATATAACTTAATGTCAATTTACATACATGGAATATTTTTTCTCACTTTGTAGCCTTGCAAAATGAAAATAGCATCGAAAAGGGTCGTTTTTACCATCACTGTTTTCCCACAGCATCTGTCATGGTTATCTGTTTTCAGTTAAGGCTGCTGCACACTAGAGGATAATCGGGCCGATTTTAGACCCCATCTTCCCCTTCGTGGGGGTGTTTCCAACTGGAGGTCACTCTGTGCTGATTATCTGCCCAAATAATCCTGAAGTGTGGGGGGGTTTACAAAATAATCTTAATGCTAACGATTGAGTCAAAGCCTCCCCGATCTCGAATCGTAAATTTGAAACATGTAAATATCAAACATGTTTGATATTTAGAATAATCGGCTGCGACAGAAACTCGCAAAAGCGAGAGAGGAAGCGAGCGAGCTAACTGGGAAGCATCACCAACCAGATGCTGCGTACTTGTACATGCAGCCGTGACTAAAAACTACAATCAATTTCCAACAACTGTTTTATTTTGTAGTTCTGATCTTCCTCGTGTGTCTCAGTTCAGTTACTTCCTGTATTTCTCCTCCAGTTTTAATTGTTTGCCCCGCCCCTATAGGTTTCCCCTGCTTGTCCTGGGTCACCTGTTTCTAGTTTGATGTTAATTCAATTTGTATCTAAAGTCGACTCCTCAGTTCAGTCTTTGTCGAGTCGTCTGCTTTGTCGAGTCATCTGCTTTGTTGCTGCCTGCTTGGTTGTTCCGCCTGTTTATTTAGTTCTGTGCCAGCTCCTCATTTGTTTTATTTATTTTCAATAAATTCTTCTTTGTTGGCAGAATCGGCCCTCCTCCTGCACCCCCCCCATACGCATATGACAGCATAAAATGGTTCAAAGATAAAAGGAACAAATACATGAATATGCAATGCATAATACATACACATGGTGTGTTGTAAATTGGCTGGCCTTGTTTGTTAGATAGACACACTTAGCAAGCTAGCTATTATGCTGACAGTGCCAACAGGCTGATCTGCAGTTGGTAAGCGATTTGGTTAAGTAGGTAGATCAGTGGGTCTATTTACTAGCAGGTTTTGAACTAGAGTGAGCAACGAAACTACAACTACAATGTAGACACCAGGTTTTGAAAAGGTTTTTAAACTGTGACAATGTTGTGCAAAAAAGTACTCTCCCCTTAATGTATGCCTACATGTCTTCAATCTATCTAAAACTTTAAAGAGAATATTGGAAAATGAAATGTGACATTTATTGTAAATTTATCCTGTGAAATCCCAATTTGCCTGCTGCAATTTAGCTGGCGCTAAATGGACATCGGGGGTGTCAGGTCAATGTTTGCCTGTAATTTACAAATTATTTATTTGATGCAACTTGCATTGGTTAAAACTATGGGGGAGGGAAATGTCTTATCTCTTATAAACACGATCGTATGTTAAAGACACGATTCCTTGTTCCTTGCAGCATGATTGCAATCTAACCATCTTCATGGAGCTTCAGAGCGAGCACAAGGCAGCCAGTCCTTTTGTCCTGCCCTCCCTCCCTGTGTGGACAGAGTCAGGCCCCACAGCAGGAGCTTGGTATGTATTCCTGTTGACATACACACACCCTCCACTGCAGAGGAATGTGTCCTATTTTTGGGCCCCTAAAGTCAGCCAGACTTCCAGCCTCCCTCTTATGCTTGATCCACTTGACCATTGTTTTTTTTTTTTCTCCTCATGTGTGTTTTGAGCCACAGCCACAATCTCCTCCATTTATTTATAAGGAGCTGTTGTTCTCAGCTGTTGTTTTGATGAGTACATTGCTTGAGTCAGGCTTTGGTTGTTTACTCTGCCAAACACAGTTGAACTTGATGATTTCACAAGGCTCAGACTTTCAGTGGTGAAATTTAACTTTACTCCACTAACATATTTAACATTGTGGATTGTAGTTCCAGTTAAGATTAGCAGTTGACATAGACAATGTGATCAGATTATGCAATATCATGCATTTTTATAGATGAAAGTATCCAGCAGTATATATGCTAGTTCAAGGCAGGAGCTTTGGATGGAGCGTTAATCATCAGGGGCTGAGACCAGATTCTGCTCCAGTATAAAATGTTCTAATTAGAAATGCATTGTTTTCTTGCATGTTAGGGCTGTACACATTGCTTACTGGGGAAGGAGGGAAGGGTTTGGATTTAATTTACCATATCATCTGTAAATGATTATTCCTAGAACTTGAATGTCTCAAACCAAATCGAGTGATATATCTTTTTAAATCAGAGAATATTATCAACTGTAAAAAAACAAGATGACGAGGACTGAGTTCTAGCCTTTTAAAACAATATTATCTGGTTAATTCAATTACTTCACACCATGTTTTCTTGGCTCAGCATGAGATGATGTTTGTGCTTCAGCCTCAACCCCTACTTTAATTCATTACTCTATTTGACAGGGACAGTGGATTTTAATAACGTTTCTGAAAATATGCCAGAGTTAGTCAGAGTGGCAAATTTTTATCTGCAGTACCTGGGCACTCAATAAAAGCGCAGACGTTAAGAATAAAAGCATTGAAAATACAAACAACTACAAAAGCAGTGAAAAATACAAAGACATTAACAGGGCCTGCCTTACATGAGAGCAGGAGCAACAGCTGTTAAAACACACAGAAGGAACAGTGGTTACTGGTTGACTGAAGAGTATTAACATTTATAGCATTGCTATCTTGATCACCGGACTGATGTTTGGGTTCTTATTGTCAAACCCCTTGAAGTGGAGAACTATTCGTAGTTCAGAAAATACCTGTATTTGCTTGGTTTAATTTCATGGAGATAAATGGGTAGACTGTTGCCACTCTCATGTCATCGCAGTGATTACAAAGCCAGTAGTAGTTCAACCCCCCTGAAAACCTCACATTGTGCTTAACCATTTTGTCTACTAATGTTTCTGAAATGCTTTTTACTATATTTGTCCAAATTGTCTTCAAGTCCCGATAGCCATCCATAAATAAAGTCACCCGAGGCTAACACCACTGAAGAAGAGGCAATAGCCAGAAGTTAGTGAGTGAGTCACAGATAAATAGGCTTCTAGTAGTTGTCGGCCGTAGCTTTCAAAGTTTAGCCAGCTCGTGCGCTTTTCCAGGATTACCAACCCTATCTTTAGACTAACACTGTGTTTTAATGATCTTAGTGAGATGTGTATACTTGTGAGCATTACAGATGTTAACTCCTAATCTCATGTGAAACCATGACTTGACATTATTACACTTCAGTCTTACAAACTACACAAAGGGGCTGCTAGGCAGATTTTGACTTTGCACACAACCAGGTAACTATTTTCCCCTGTTGTGAGATTTAATGCTAAGCTAACTGTAGCCTAGATATCATAGGAAAGCAGATTATTCACCTGTGCACCACTTTGTTGAACGCTGTCAAGTGCTGTTGGACATGGCTGCTTTATAAAGCGATGACCCATCAGGCTGCTCTGCTTGTTTGACCTCGTGTGCTTGTCTCAGAGTTACGTGCTGGTCTGAGTGAGACAGGAAACGTCTTCTGACATTTAACCAATGAAAGTGCTACTCTTGGTTATTGATCATATGCTCCATCTAGACTATATCATGACTCAGTGGTACAATTTATTAATCCCCCTCAGCCTTTAGCCAACAAGTGCTATTGAGTTCATATTATTGTACCTTAGACTGTGTAATGACCACAGCTTCTATGCAAAGGCAGGAGGACGGATTAGATGTAATTTGTTTATGTGCAGCAGCTCGAACAAAGGCACCAACAGCACTCTTTCTCTTTCTCTCTGCATGTTTGTTTCTTTTTATCAAGCCTGCTCTCTTTCTTGTCTACCGCCCGCCCCCACCCCCTCGAACCGTATACATCCAGGTTTCATATTACTCACTGCTTCTTGTTTCCTGTTGTTCCCACCCCCGCTGCACCCCCACTTACCCATCCCCCCCACCCATGCCCATTCACGCCGACTGTCTCGTATGTGTACGCTTGTTCCAATAAGGGCTTTATGTATTGTCACAACGTGATTAATGCAGTTTTTCACAAAAGGTAATTATTGCCAGGAGAAGGGCAGAAGCGCACATGAGGTAATCACAACAGTCGACTGCTCGAGGTGCAGCTCCCGCTCTGCCACTTGCCCTCATCCAGAGACAGAATACTGTGAAATAGATTTGTAAAAAGGTCATTGGAATAAATTGTCTCTTAGGTACAGTAAAGTGTGTCGGTTTTTTGACATTTGTTATAAATAAGAAGATTTCCATTTTTATATGAATGAAATGCATCTGTGAGGAAATATTTTATTTCACTCTTTTGACAACCCAGCAGCGAAAAATCACATTGAATGGCAAAAATGTTACTAACTGCTCAGCACTAATTGGTGTGTTGACTTGGTGTGGCGATGTTGCAAAGCAGCAGAGTGTAAACACACAACCTAGAAACCTAATAAAGAAGTAAATCATGTAAAAAAAAATTGCTTAGATTAATATTTTGATATGACTGCATTGCTCAGATGCTTCTTCAGTCTCACTTCTGCTCTATTTCGTGTTGTTGTCATATCATATCACAAAATGTGATGCAACAGCACAAGCATTGTGAGGCAAGAGTAAAACATGGACTGTCGAAAAACTGAAAAGTTTGAAAGAGGTTTCATGATGCACAAGATATGGGAGCAGGGGTTATTCTCCCCAAAAAATCCTTAAACTCTTTCACTCAGTCATGATACACAATCTGAATTTCCATCCTCCCTGCCAATTTTAAAATGTACAGTTGAGAATATCCACATTCCAAACCAGCCTATAGAAGTCTTCTATTCTCTTTATCTCTATCTCTACCATTCAAAACACAACATCACATTAATTACAATACACAGTTTTCAATAAAGTCACAAAGTTGTATTCAGCGGGCAACAAGAAGGACGACGGGCTCAACGAGGAGAGCTGGACAGGAGAAGAGCATCAACCCAACCCAAGATTTTCAACTTGAATAATTTGTTCATCAAGATCTGATGTGTGTTCCCTGCATTTTTTTTAGCAGTGTAGTTGTGGCGGCGTTTATCATAATTTTTAGAAACTGCTCTGATGCATTAGTCAGTGATCAGGTAAAGGCTTTTGGACCTGGTGAGATACAGATGAGTGCAGTTGTACCAATTTCAAGGAAACACTGCTTCCTTTGGATGCTTCCTTTAAGGGTGGTTGAATAATGACTGTGCAGAGCTGAATTAGTGCCACACTAATGGAGTTGAGTCCTGTTTTGTCCCCTGCTTCTCATCTGCCATGCTTACAGCTCATGTTGATCTTTTTTCACGTTTGTCTCACATGAAAGAAACGCTACAAAAGACACGTGACATAATTTGGCCAATCAGCACAGCCCTCTAGCAGACATTCTGTTGGCTTGTGAACGTAGGTAGAGCGACTGTAAATGTCACA
This sequence comes from Hippoglossus stenolepis, assembly GCF_022539355.2. Taxonomy (NCBI): domain Eukaryota; kingdom Metazoa; phylum Chordata; class Actinopteri; order Pleuronectiformes; family Pleuronectidae; genus Hippoglossus; species Hippoglossus stenolepis. Next base: position 19,740,855 of record NC_061499.1, on the reverse strand, counting down.
GAATCAAATGACCTCTATGATGCGTTTAGAAATCATTGACGTCTTTGAGACTGATCATTGCATAAAATCATCAGGGTGCCCATAGCTATGCCTCTGTGATGGCTCCACCAGTATCCATACACTGAACCTCAGGAACATGGTGGTAACCTTTTTTCATCTGTCTAATTTATGTAGTCAAGGTTTCTTTCAGCACATACACACGTAATAGATAAGCAACTGGACACATGGATTTTGGTTTCATATAATATACTCAAGCTTTATCGGCCGATTTTGCCAGTAGATTAGCTATTTGGAGTGCACACATTTAGTTAGCTTATTTTCATTTGTTTCATTAATTTATTCAATTTTGTGGGATTAGGTTTCTTTGAGTTAGCATTTCCTGGGGGTTGCTGCTGGAGTTATCTGGCTGGCCATCAGCAGACAGCCTTTCCGACTTCATCCAGCGCCGCAAAACGTCACCAGGTCACGTGACTTTGAGACATCGTGGGAGTGAGCCAGCTGCTGTCAGATCGCACAGTTGCTCTCCTCCAGCTGCAGCACCTTGGGGCAACACAACTCCGCTCTGATTGGCCGAAGGCTTTACTGACACGTGTCTTATGTTTTTATTCTAAGAATTCACATGCATTTTCTGCTATGTATATCCATAAATGTAAGGTGTTAAAAGCCAAACCCCTCTTTTTGTATCTAAAAAAAAGGTAATATGTATGTATATATGTGTATATATATATATACACAGTATATATACACAGTATATATACACAGTATATGATTGTATGAAGCTATATAACCACTGGCAGTGTATCTGTTTGTTATAATTTTTTTTAATACAGAGGAAAAACTTCTCAGTCAACTTCATTGTTTGTTGTATTCTTTGTTCAAAAACACAGCAATTTCCTAAACATCCATTTAATCTGCAACGGAAAAAGCAAGCGCTGCGAAATCGATCATTGTTCTCGTCTCACTGATACTCAGAGAAGTAGAAAGTGTCCAACTTGATGTCTGTATTTTTTTAATCCATCCCTTCAGCCGATCACGTCGGCGGATCAAGACAGACGCAGTCAGACCAAGTCACCTGTTGTTTCCCTCGTGTGTCTCAGTTTGTGCTGCTCAGGTTTTTTCAGTAGGTGCTTTAGCTCTGTAAGGTTGACCTTTTTTATGGGCCCCAAATGATTGTCAAAATTACTTAAATTTATTTTTCAAATCCACCTTTGTCTGTCTAGTCTACCTGCTCGTTCCCTGACAGGCTCTATTCCAACAATCTGAGAGCATGGTTCAAAGACCATATTAAGAGCAAGTGCAAATCCACTTTTGCTTGTTTAACAGTGAAAAACAAGGTTGCAGCACAAGGTGCATAGTTCAACATGGCTATACTTACTTTCTTTATTAATCACGAGTGTATTTTGGTGGTAACATGCAACAAATCCGTTTGCCCGATAGCAAGAGAGAACATTTGTCTGCAGAGGAAATGGTTTCACTTTGCACCCGAGCAGATCATGTGTGTGTGTAAAGGGCAGAGTGTATGTGTTGTGTAGCCACCTTGTTATATTACTATCTGCTGCCTCAAGATAACAATGTGCCTGACCACACCTCATTTTAAGACCAATATGCTGATGGGGGCTCAGATGGGCACAAGCAAATTTGGAGCTTAATGAGAAACTGACAACTGTATGAGTCCGAGACTTGTAAAATAGGGCCTTTAGTTTCCTAAATAGAATATTGAATATTGTTCTGACAGACCAAGCTGAAATGTTTAGGCTGCAGATTCATTCCAGTGTCTTCATAAGGCTGCAGGGGTTTAATGATCAGAAGAAGAAACCTTTCACACAGTACAAATCAGCTGAGGACAGACAGTGTGAAAGTCAATCCTATAATTTTTTGAATTGATGCGGATTACTGCTTTAACCACATTTAAGGGATAGTTCACCAAAAAATGTGAATTCACTTATTATCCACTCACCACTATGCCAATGGAGGGGTGGGTGTGTGTTTGAGTCCACAAAACACTTTTGGAGTCTCAAGGGTAAACAGTGTTGCAGCCAAATAAACTGTAATTAATCAAGTAATCCAATACAAATTCAGATGTAAAAAAATATAAAATGCCTCCATACTGCTTGTGTGGTGTCGGCATCATTTACACCAAGTTTTAAGCCTAAATGTCCTGTGATATCCTCCTCGGAGGCACGTTCAAGTTCTCACGGACACACTCTCGACCAGGGCACGCACAGGGTGCACTTTCGCATCGCTACGTCCGCTAGCATCGCTTCTTCCAGTAGTGGACTTTTATCCTCAAAACACAATGTAAATGACGCTGTTTCGAGTCGAATATGAATGTCGGGCTTGAGGACACTTGGATGACACCACACAAGCAGTATGGAGGCATGTCATGTTTTTTTTCGGTTGTTTTATTAAGTCTGAAGAAGGGGTCACTTGTTTACACCTCACCTACCTCTCCATCGTCATAGTGGTGAGTATACTGTATAATGATATGGTATATCATTTGTTGATGTTGATGAAGTCACTGACATGCCAGCAGAATGACATTAACTCATTGACCCCCACACCTGTTTGCTCTTCTCCTCACACCTGTGCACCGTACGTGCTGCGCTCGGCACTGGCCGCCTGCCACAAACAGGCTAAACTAATTCAGGGAACAGGCCGGTGCTCTTACTTGCGTTGGTCCTTATAATCAGTAACTAGAGGCCTCTGTCTCTCCCACTTGGTCTCTCAGTTGTCTCTCTTACTTCCTCTCTCTCTCTCTCACCAAAATAATAGCTGTTGCATCCAAATAACAGTCAGCGAGCCAAGTAACTCCCAAAAAGCCTCAGCATAGTTCCGTGATCATTTTGTGGAGGCTTAGCTTCTCCTGGCCTCTTATCAGCACTTCTTATAGAGGTGTGCTACTAGCATGGCTGAAAATTATACCCAACAAATATTTTAAGAAGTTAAGTATTTTTAAATGTGCACTTTTTAGAAAATCATTAAAAATCATGTTTAACTACCATTGAATAAATCTCATCCACAACGTGATAAAACAATACATGCAACTAACTAAATGACTATATAAATATAACCAGATTTAAAATGCATTGAAACCAGTCAGGTCTGCAGCTTATATACTGTATAAAGGATTAAACTGCATTATACCCATCATGTAAGCAGTGGACAAACTGCACAGTGTGATCCTGTCTAATGACAGTTCAGTTCACTCCCGTTTTTTGTTCGACAATAGCAGGGGCCTCCTCTCCTCTTTCTTTTCCCTCCTCCTATACAACCCAGGAGGGAGGGGCGTCCCACCTGCTGCTCCAGGTTGTAGAAACAGGAGCATATGTTGTTTTATTAGTCGGTGTTTATGTGTGTGCACGTCCGCTCATGCATGTGAGCTCGAGGTGCTGTTTCTGCACTAATGTCGGTGTTTGCGTGGGAGGGGGAGGAGGGAGAGGCAGCTCTCAAATTCCTGGGTCTCTTGGTGTGAGCTGTGCTGTGCTCCAGCGGTTCCATTTGGCCAACAACACCCCTCCCCACTCCCCAACCCCTCTAACCCCCATTAGGCAACATTTACAATTCCTGCCTGCTAAGATCAGGTCTGATCCAGTTAACTCTTTGCTCATTATCCTCTACACACTGAAGCTGCAGTTAAACACAGAGAGTGTGCAGCTAACATAAACTACACAATACAACTGTTCACAAAGCTGCAACAGGAAACTGGTGCAATCGTGGTTTCTCTTCCAGATAACTTCCCGTTTCAGAGTTAGACACTGAGAAATCTCGATTTTCAGTTATTTCATCAGACACTGAGGATACAAATGTTGCAAAACTCTCATCTCATCTCGAATTTCTTAAACACTTTTAAGCTTATATTTGTTTTGCCATATTCTGCCATTCAAAGTTGAAAAAAAACGTTTCTCCCCCACATGCCTTCAGAGATGCCCACACATGCAGGAAGTTCTGGTTAAATTTGTCCTTATTTAGAGATAGTTCCTTTGAAAGAGAAAAAGAGGAGTTTCCTTTGTGGAACACAGTTCTGTTGGAGACGATCCAGAGCAAGTTGGATTATCAAGATAAAACAGGACACCTTGTATATTTACTTGCATTTAAGTAAACCTGTTAGCTTTCTTTTCAGCCTCGGGGCAGATTAACAAATGTGAGTTGCACCCTTACACCCACCACTGTTGACTTGTGATGGTGCCAATTGGAGAAACATTTGCAAGAGCTAAACACACAAGTATGTCAAACGTATGTGTTTGTGTGAGAAAGGTGTCAAAGTGAACAACAGGAATTGATCTCAGGTAGCAAAACACACCTTGCAGGTTGTAAATATGATTATTCGTCATGCATACCAGAAGTGTCATTCATAATCGGAATAGAAATATCATTTCTCCTTTCGGATTCGTCAGGCTCTTTCATAGTCATGTGTTTATGCAGTTTGGTTTGTCACTGGCTTTCGACATCTAACAATGTGTGAGACGTGAGACAGGGCAGGTTTTGCTGCGACTGCCAAGAAGTGGGATGAAAGGAAAGGCCGGTCACTAGGGAGGCACCGTCTACCTCCAAGAGTAAATCTTTCAGTTAAAAGAAAGAAATTAGACTGATTAACATTCAGTGTGTCCACTGCAATGTGTGTTACGAGGTGTGAAAAATCAAGGAAAGTTTTCACCAGTCACTGCTGATTGATGCATATGAGGCTCTGGTCTTGAGAGATTCCACACCAAGACGTCGCTCTGAGCCAGAGCCGTGAATCAGAGTTTCTGAGGGTGCCACAGCAACCCCCACCCTCAGGCGGCTAGGGTTTATTGTCATTATTAGTACTGTTGTATTTCACCCAACTCTACAGGTCCCTGTCACCCACACTATCCTTTGTTTTAACTCATGGGCAGGTGCAAGCTTTTCAAATGGTTGTATCCTCCGAATATTTTTGACATTGTGCTATTAGTTTGAAGTTGTGGGAATATTTAAAAACAAATTCTATAACCAATTGAATTCCCTGTGAACAAGAGTAAAAATCTAAATCTTGCTGGTATTTTTGAACAATGCACGCTTTTTGTGATTATATTTTGTTGCAAAATTACTTTATATCACACTATCATGTGAATCAACCGAGCTTGCTAGCTAAACGGTAACTAGCTGTTAAAAAGCTATTGAAAAATCTCCAGTTCAGAGAACATTTGAGAGCGTTGATCAAGTACAGCTCTCTGTTGTGAAATGTGGGTTGATATTTACAGCTGTCTGAAGGCCACAGGTATCTCATATAATGAATCAGCTTTCACTTCCGTGTCTAGCAGGAGTGGTGTTGTCCCTGTCAAGCCACAACAATGATCGTCTGAGCCTCTGGTTAAACTTCCTGCAAACAGCACCAGACTGTTGCAGAAATCACCTCAGAAACCTAAGTGTTTATGTGTTATTGAACTTGTCATGTTGAACAATTCCAAAGAGTGTTTAATGAGATTGATGTGGCTCAGTGGCTATACCTCTAGTGCCCGCTTATTGCCAGAACAACAATGTCCCATTCCCATGTTTGTACATTTTATACAGAACAGGAAGGCTGAATAAAGGCAATCTATCTGTAAAGCGTCTGACCAAAGAAACACCTTGAGCACAGGGAGGTATAAGAATAAAACATATTATATTAGCTTTTTGTCACATTTGCCCATGTTAATCTCCTGTTAAAAACAGAATGTATGAAAAAACATTGGTTAAATGTAGCTACAGGTTTTGACTGATTTGAGACGTCATCAACCCACATACCAACTAATTGTGTCTTTCCATCCTTAGATTCTGATGCTGGCATAGTGAAATGAATGATAAGGGGCCATATCATACTGTCCATATTCAATTTTCTACTATGGATTAGATTTTACACTCATCATTTGTGGTTCAAATATCAGATCTGTAAAGTCACACCAGAAAGTAATAAATAAAAATAATCTGTCTTGTGACGAATTTGTTTCTAAAAGCCTTGTGATGTAGTAACTACACTCGCAACCAAATGGTGCTCGTCAGTCAATATTGTTCCTGGAGCTTCTCTCTATTTTGTCTCAGCCATCCTCTGGCATGTTTAGTAACAGTGTGCAGCATTCCTTAAATAAAAAATTCACTGAAGAGGGAAATACTCTACTGCCGCTAGCTCGTTAGCTTAGCAAATGTCAATGAGTTCACATTTACGATTGATTTCTTCACAGTGTCCTGTGTCTGCAAAACAAGGCTCTTTTAAAAAACAACCAGTGCCATGCTAGAGGTTGAGCTAAAGTGCATGGGGCTAATATGCTACAGTATCGTCCTCCATGTAGGACTCTTCAAGCTCTCTGTCAGCGCTGCCAAGGCACAAGCACACAACTACTTCTACAACAGCTTTTTTCAATAAAGTTGTACATGTGTGACATTATTGCACCTTGCTCATCAATAGTAATTGCACCCCCTTCTGTCTTTGCACCTGTTTTATGTCTTTGTACAGCTTGTGGCTGGTCAGCTGCAAAAATGTTCAGGTCAAAGTTGCCATCAAATCCAGCAAATGCAGCAAGTCCATTGGAAAGAATAGACTCAACTAAAGTCTTCACTTTAAAAGTTACGAGTAAATAAAGCATGAATGACTCGCTCGACTGGATGTGTTTTTGCAGTGTAGTGAGTAACATAATGTGCCTGTTTGTACACAGCCACAGACTGTCTGTTCATACTGACTTGTGTTAATGTGCTATGAGTCACTGCTGCCTGTTCCCCTCTGCAGAAAAAACTTGTGTTCAACAGAGTCTCAGATAATGTGAAATGAACACACACTTGCAGACAGGGAGATGATGTATTTGTCATGGGAGACGCACACAATGTATGACACATGTCTCACAAAAGTTGGTTAAGCCCGTGTCTGACCCCTTCATGGCTGCTGCTGTCACAGGTTAACCTCCTGTTGTCAGTGTTCAGACAACTGTGGTGTCTTAATGTTCCTGCAGAACCATAGCATTACACAGGATTACATTACAAACACAGTTTCAGCAGTTTTAGTCCCCTCCGAACAAATGCTTTCTTAAGGAGCCTGCTGCTCTGCTCTTGTTTTGTCTTGTTTATTTTAAGATGAACAGTAGGTTTGGTTACATTAGTAAAACGGTTCAGATAAATGAAAAGCTTTGAGAGTACACACCAACTCTCCCTGTGCTGGTCTGAATCAGATATTAATGTGAAGTTATTGTTCTTTCACTACAAGATTGGAGGCTGTTCAATTGTGTGAATTGATATTTTTTGAAAGGATTAGAAAAATGCTACATATTCCTCGTAGGGATAAACAAATTATTTCATGTAATCTTATTTTAGCCAAAAGAATGAAAACCTCAGCTACAGATACAGGAGAAATTAGCACTGATCTTATCATTTGTCTAATGTAGAATATGTACAACTGGATTATAGATGGCTTAAATGGCTCTGCGAATAGTTCACACACAGTGGCTTGATTTATTCGTGGTTTTGGCTTTTACATTCAAGCTTAAACCACTTAGATGAATTGAATGATCAATATGTGTTTAGACCACAAATTCACCACATTGCAGTCCGCTTGGATGGGAACATTTCTGATTGACTTGAACACACTTGTAGTTAGATTCTGTTAATTTTGTTCTGAAAATAATAAACTGCTATGTTTCAGTTCTGGGCCGGTTCCTGCTCACAGTGATTAGACATGGGACTGAGACCCTCCTTTTGAAGAGGTGGTCTGGTTGTTCGATCAACTCATCGGGCAAAATGAACCAAACTGTATGAGCTGACTCTTAACTGCCCAAGACAAGTGTCTAAGTCTGACATTTTAAAATGTTAATGATCTGATCTTAATTGCTTAGTCATAATGGCACTGCCTGAAGACACCAAGGGTTTGTTAAGGCCCATCTCTAGCACCTGTCCAAGGTTTCAAAATGGCCACGCGATAACTGCTAGAAAAACCTTTTTAATTGTAGATTGTCGCATGTCAGTCAATAACATTATTGAAATGGTTATAAACATTTCTTTGTCTTTAATGAGCCATTACTGTGACGTTATCATTCAGACTGGCCTCTAAATGTTGTATGTATCTTTAAATGAGCTCTCATATCGACCTGGCAAAGTTTTGGCAGCGTGCTCAGCCTCGCGCTGCTTGTTGCCTAAGACTAGTTGTGAACTTAGCGCAGGGAGCACAGGGTCCAGTTTGCTATTCTTAGCACTCTTGGAATGCTGTTTCTCCGCCCTGTTATTTTGTTTGTGCTCTCTTCACTTTCGGTCATGTTAGGAAACTTGTGTTTGGCCTGGCTGCTCTTAGCCAGGATAACAACCGGCCCCCGAGGCCCGTGACGTGCTATTGAGCCGCTGTGGAGAGGAAGAGTCATGATAAGGTGAATAACAAGCAGCCAGTTGCTTAGATTTAAAGGAAAGTCCCTGGACACTGTGAAGACTTCATGCATTGCATTGTGTTTTTGAGGGGAGGACTGATCTAATCTTCCTCTGCTTCACTTACTGAGTGAAGCAGTAAGTGTGAGCAGGTTATTACGTGTTCAACTACACATTATGGGAAGAGGTTTGTCGGAAACAGAGTGAGTAACACATGGCCCCAAGCAAGACACTTTTAGCCCCTCAGTGCCTCAATAGAAGACTGTTTTTATGTAGGACAGCTGTTAGGTGTGAATATACCCAGCTGAATCAACCTTAACTTCACCTGGTTAGTTTCATTTAAAAAGAGAATATAATGGCGTATGAACGTATGAACCAAGGTATTTTTTACATTTGTGAATAAGTAGTTGTGTTGTTTCTCACATTTAAATGTATTTATGGTGGTTATTCACAACATTGCAAAATGTAGATATTCTTTGCTCTTTGTGCAAATATCATTATCTGAACAACACTTGAAGTTAATTTATTTAAGACACAGTTTGGATTATCAGTGTTATCTTTATATTTTAAGCTTGCACCTTGGGAGTGATAGTTAATGTCTCACCTTATGTTTTAACTTCAGTCTATATCCCAAAAAAACAGATATTTCTGTGTTTTATATATTCATCTTTTGAACATCCTTGCACTATGCTGATGATGTTGAGATATTTCGTTGGATAATTTTTATTTTTGATATTGTGGTGCTAGAGTCAAACGTCAAGGGGTCCCCAAAGTCATTGGTACTCATCCTCATGAACGCACATGTTATAGCAATATATCCAATAGTTACTAAGATATTTTTGTTTGGACCAAAGTGCTGGAGCAACAAAGCTGTGCCATCGTGACTTAAACCCTTATAAAATGTATTAAACCAGGGTCAAACTATGCACATGTGGCTTCATAATACCATTACTCTACATGTTTCCTGTGTGCATCTATATGGACGTATCTTTTATCATATAATAACCTAATGATTTGAATACAAACTAAACTGTGAGTTCTCAAAGTCCAGGAAGTCACATACTGTACTTGCATATTTTAGAGACTCATTCCTGTTCAGCGTAATCACTGTGTTGTGGCAGAATCTACAAGTTCTCAGATCGTACAGAATGTCCTGATAGGCGGCTGGTCATGTCAGATTGTTTTCCTTGTTCCTTCTCTTCCTCCTCCTCCACAAACATTGGCTGCCTGGAGTTCTTGGTATCCAGCAGAGTGATCACATGTCTCCCAGGCTTGACTAAATCACACAGCACAGAGCAAGATGGGCAGGACAAAGGAAACAGGCTGATGGCGAGAGAGAAGAGAGGTGGTGTTGAGAGGGGGCAGGGTGGCACTGAGCACGTGTTTGAAATAGCCCTGCTCATACCCTTCCAGATGAGCGAGAGCACGTGGACAGGGGAGGAGGGAGAGGACTGACGGCTGAAGGGAGGGAGGGAGGGAGGGAGTGAGGGAAGCCGTCCAAGGGGAAAACAGGCACCTGTGTATCAGGCGGCAACAGCAGCACTGGATCCAAGGGGTCAGTCGAGAAAACAGGTAGCAAACTAACCTAAAGGTCAGTCAAACTTATTTGGAAGATAAAAAATGAAGGTAAACAGTAAAACATATTATCCAAACTCTCCCCTGTAAGCATCCATCAGAGCTTATAAACTGACTGCTTGGTTGGTTCAACTTGACCTGCTGCAGGGCCGTAGCCAGGATTTTAGAAATACTAGGTTAGAGAGTCCAAGTCCTCATAAATCATCCCCCCTAAACATAAAAAAAGAAAGTTGATGTTGTTTCAAAGACCTCTCCACCCTGCCAGGAGTAAAACACTGTATGTTGTGGTAAAAGTAGTCCAATTTAAAAATAGCCGGTATAAAAACTCTGGAATCTGCCTAAAACGCTTTGGCTTCCAGCCACATGGCTACAACATTTTCACCTTTTCCTTACTATTTTGTATCAGTTTGTAAGTTTAATAAAATTCATGAAAAAATATATATAGAAAAGAACCCTTATAAATGGCATTTTTACTTTTTTAATAATTAGATGCAGGGTGATATGTTTGTTATGGCCTTTTCACATTGCCCTATCCACCTGTGTACAGGGATCAAAATGTAGTGTAGAAACATTTTACACCTTATCACTTCCTTGTAGATTTTTATCTCGGTTTGCCACATGTTCTTTGTTTCATTTGTTTTACTGACAACACAACGAGAATTCAAACAGAATAGCAGAGGCATGTTACAGTTAGCTAATGGGAGGGTTTAGATTATATAGTAGTTTAATCTTTGCAACTTTGACAGCAGTTAAATGATTTTAATTAGCTTTTCTTCTGTTACATATTCGTAGCAGTTGGTTAAAAAATTAAACCAGATACAAACAAGCACGGTATAGTTCCTATAAAATTAGGATTATATTTATGTTATTGGATTTTATTCTGATATAACAACCAGTGGTTGATTACAATTTGGAAGGTGACATTCCCACTTGGCCGCTTATTGTTTAAACTCAGAGATAGTGAAAGGTTTAACATGCTTGCAGTGATGAAAAAGGCCACATTGAATTGATTCAAATCAGCTGCAAGTAGCATCATCATCATCATCATCTGACATCGGCCGTCTCACCAAAGAGTAGCAGGTCGAGCCATCACATGAGAGAGGTTAGTGTGATACATGTTCTATAATTTTGTATGACCCCGAATGTATGTTATATAAATTAAAATGGTTTAAATGATGTCACGCAAGCAATAGTGCATACATGTGTAGGAAAGCTAAGCCTGTCCAGCTTTTTGTTGTCAAGGGTTTAGTTTAGTCAATTAATGTAAAACAGGTAACTTTATTATCTGATAAACACCAAGAGTGGTTTGTTATCTCAAGATGTTTGGTTAACCCGCAGTCGTCAAACACACTCAGTCCTCTGGCTAGAACTGACATCTTTACTGACTGTTAACATGAAGTGAGCCTTGAATTGAAAATCATATCAGAGGAGCAGTCTGGACCAATTTCCCCTGTGAGCTGATAGTTGTGTGACCTCTGTTTAATAGTTTGTCACGCTGACAAATTTAGATCATTTATATGAGTGGGTGTTTTAGACCGGAGTGAATGATATGAGATGCAGGGAATCTGCCAAAGCTTAGGGTTGAGTGAATTAACATCCCTGCTCAGCAAGGTGAGAGATAAATAAACATCTGTGTAACTTTGTTGAAAATTCTGTTTTCGCGCTGCAGAGGCCCCGGGGGTGTTCGGCACTGAGCCATGCTGACACACTACATGCTGGAGGAGCACACCTGCTGGGTTGTGGTCTCTCTCTCCCTTTACTCCCCCACCCCCCTCAAGTCTATACCCAACCCGGTTTCCTGGCAGTGTGGTGACAGAGCCGTTGGGCTGCGTCTTTTGTTTGCGTTCCCTCGCCTTCCTCTTTTCACCGAGTGCTCCGGCAGAGGAAAGATAGTTGTGGCAGAGCTCCCCTCCCCCCGCCCCCAGCATCCACGCCTCGGCACGGCGCTACATGCCAAGCGACCTGAGACGCTCCCTGACTTGAAGTTCAATCCACTGACTTTTATTGGCGCGACTGTTTATCACTAACACCGCAGCCAAAGCACGCACCACGGCAGTTTATTCATTCAAACCATAATGAGGTGTTAAGTTGTTTTGGTCTGATGGACGCATCAATCATTATCCTCGCAGATTCAAAACACATGACCATTTATATTATAACTAACAATGACAGCTTTAAGAGCATGGATTATACAGTAGTACGCAATAATCAATGTTTATGATATTAATGAGAGCTCTCAGTTTGAGATCACGTAGTGTGTGCATGTTTGCCAAAGATTATCGCAGCAACTGCCAACACTGACAGTGTGTAAATGGTTTGTCTTTCTGGCTTCTAACTTCTTGCTGTTGGATCCGATGGTGCCGTGCTTGATTATTTTTGCTTTATTTTTTTGTGCACAATGTGGATGCGTATAAATAAATAAAATTACTAAAAGTTTCCTCTTTTTCTCTTCTCTTTCTTTAACTAATGGACAGGGGTTGTATTTCAAAGAGGCCATCCGAGCATGCACTGGGTGACGGGCAGGGAAATACCTTGTCTGTTCACACCTGTGGGAAATTTACAGCCTTCCCTTGACTTATTCTGTGCAGCATGTGTTTGGATTGTGAGGGGAAATCGGAGCAGCCAGAGGAGACACAAACACACACAGACATGCAAACTACAGCAGAGAGCCACCTGCACAGCTGACACCATATAAAAACAAGTGAGCATGTTATATAACCTGCTGCTTCCTGGTTGTGACAATTTTCTTCCTTTTGGCAAGAAAGAATATTTCCCAAAATGTCCAACTATTATGAAAAACTACTTTAAACGTTTCTAAATAGCAATATTCCTCAACAGTATATTTGGATTGTAATTTTACTTTCTTCGGTTCCAGCAGCTCCACAGCAGCAACAAGGCTCTTTCACCAATTTCCCCTCTGAATGAGGTTTCAGCTTCTCAGCCTTTAGGTCACTCACCAAAAACTTGCCTGCATACGATTGTCCATTTCATTGTCTCTGTCTGCCTAAGGCCCTTTTTACAGCCATGTCTGAAAATGGCTTAATTCAATACAGAACAATTATAGTTGAGACATTTTCAGACATGACCTCCAGGTCCGGACTTTCTCAAGAGTTTTCGTTTCACACATGAGCAACACAGCAGGAGATTCTCCGGCCAAACTCGTTCACAGCGGTAACAAATCCTCAGGAGCATTCAGGCGAGGGGTGGTGCAGCTGGCAGAACCAGGAAGTAACGTATTAATAATGCGCTGCGCAGATCACATGATTTTCCTCTACATGTATGACACCACATTTTCATCCTGAGATATTTCTTTCCTTTTGTATTTTTCATTTTTGCATCTGTTACAAATGTCATCACATCACATACAGCCCCTGCTGAGAAAGTAGGAGGATCTCCGGAGTTCAGTGCATGTCTGAAAGCAGCTTTAGTGTCCTACTGTCACAACACTAAAATGTTGCCATGAAATTTGCAGGAAACACATGCTGTACTGGCCAATCACAAGCATTAGCAATTACTAAGCCATAAAATAAATGTATAGTGATGGTAGTCTCAAGCTGTGTAGAAAAGCAGCCACAGATTTGAATAATAATTAGCCAATTTAATTCATATTTTATAGGCGGACAATCAACCCCCTGGGGGTAAGAGCACAAAAGAGAGGAGATATATAATGAGCCCTAGAATATACATTCTTTAGAGATGGCCTAAAGAAATAAACCATCACAGTTCGCATTTGTGGTTCAGAGTGAAATATCGAGAAATTAGCAAGTATTACATGGATTGCCATGAAAGCTGCTGCAGATAGTTAAGTTCGCAGGGGGACAAATTCTAACAGGTGGATATTTGCGGTTAAAAGTGATAGATAACTTTGGATTGGATGGCAATTTAATATAGTACACAATTCATGGTGTCCGAAATAATGTATTGGAGGAACTTAATCCCTTGACCTTTCACCTGGAGCCATTAGTAAAGATGTCTGCTTGTGTAACACTAAACTAAGCCTCCATCCACTTTACTCTGTGTTTGGTGCTAATTTGCAAATCTTAATACACTTAACTAACAACATTATATCAGCTAATTGTCAACATACTGGTATTATCATTGAGCGCATGCTAGCATGTTGATGTGAGCATTTAGCTCAAAGCACAGCTATGCTTCAGTGTGACCATGCAGAGATGCTAGCATCGCTGTAGACCTGGGTCATGCTAGAGCGCTTCATACACAAATAAATGAATCAATTTATTTGTCATGTTGTGTAATGGGGCGTTCACACCGAACGTGATGCAAATTGTTCGCACGTCCAGATTACATACAAAGTCGATGGAAAGACACGATTAGATGCATCATTCCCGAATTGAGGGAGGAATTCAAACCCTATCAGCTACCCAAGCTTTGCCTCAGCTACCCAAGCTTTGCCTCAGCTGACCAATCCCAATGATGGAAGCGGTGGGGTGAGAGTGACCCAGTGGGCCCTAAAACCAAAACAATGAGCTAGAAGAGGCTAAACTAAATTAAATAGAGAGTTTGTCGTTTTGTTTTTTTATTAGTGTTATCATTAGTAACCTATGTAACATTACACACTTAACCATTAATAATGTAAGTTTTGATTAGTGTAGCTTTAAATATTTGCTGTGTGTGTTTAACTAGAAAATGTAGTGCTTCTTAAAAGAACGTGGTTGACGCAGCTCCCATTCTTACGTACAGGCGCCCTGGACATTTGTGTTCTCACACCTTTCCTCAAACGGCGACAACGGCACTTTGTTTGCAGGCTTTGTTCCCCAATTAGTGTGAGAATGAATCATCCTGAAGGGCTAATTTCTATGACGCCGTTGCTGCTCTTGTTTTCACCACGGTGATAATCATGAGGAACAGGAGTTATTAATACCCACATTTCCTTTGGGGGCTCAGTCTCGCACAGTTAAAACGGAACTTGACAGTGCTCAGAGGTTTTCACAAGCTGCCCACGATTACTTCAGTGGCTTCGCCCTTGCTCAGTCACGGCTCAGGATAAATGGTTTGTAACGTTTCAGATCATTAGGTATTTAAGGGGAGTTAAATAAAACGTTTTGTCGTTGAAATTCATTTAAACTCAATTTAAACCAAGAATGTCAGCTGAATATATATTGTAGTTGAGTCCATGGGAAATCTTGAAGATTTAATGATTTTTAAATAGACGGTAAAATCTTGTCAGCTAACGTCTACCACCCAGACGTTAAGAGGATAGAAACAATTGTTAAATTAAGTAGCCGCATTTAATTGCTTGCTATATACGTGCCCCTGAAGAAAGCTATCTATTTTATTATGTTGTTCTCATTACAGTGACTGATGAAAGAATAATCCACAGGTTAACCCTTGTCCATTTGGCTGAAGGATCCCTGCTGTTGTTCTTCTAAAGAACTCCAGCCCCCTCCTCCCCTTTTCTATCTCCCGGTGCATTGTGGGATGTCAAATAAACAACCCCAGGTGGAGGAGGAGTCCAGTATTCAGCCTCCACACCAAGGATCTGTGGTAATGTTTGCTCAAAGGCGGCTGACGCTCCACAGCTGAGTCACTCGTATTGAGAAAACAGTCTGCGCACTCAAAAACACTTCACGTCATTCTGAGCACATCTGTGCTTCCAGGCAATGCACGTCAAACCTATAAACACTTAAAGACAACATGACACAACGTGTGATCTCTTTGAGGAAACCTGGTGTATGGAGGAACACATAGTAACAAAATACAGCTTAAAGTGTTGTCCTACTACAATGTGACACACATAGCTCAAAGGTGTGTTGCTGGGGGGGCCAAAGGACGTGTTGAAATGTCTAATAAAGACATGTAACCCTCTTTGAATAGGTGAATAGTGCTGTGTACCTACAGCGGATGGGACTCATCAATATAAAGCTGTTTTCAGACAGGAAATTGTACAAACAATGGGGCCCTGACTTTGACCAGAGTTTTCCTTTGACATTCAGTATGAAGAACGCAGCAGGAGATTCTCTGCTCAGACACGTTCACAGCAGGAACATCTCTGCAGCATTCAGGGGAGGGATGGCGCAGTTTTGATTCTGCCGCGCATCAACTGCAGTGTTGGCCCTTATCACCTAAAGCTCTCGAATCGAGTTGTCTTTCCAAGTTGACATCTTCTTTGGGGTCTTCTACGTATAAAGCTCCTTTTTTTTAACCTGATCCCTTTTGTTTTTCTCAGTTTTGCGTCCGTCTCGAGTTGGAAACATCATTAACTTGCCCACTTGATCACAGTGGATCCTCCAGACAATACCCGGATGGGCCCCTTCGGATTTTTACCTGGGGGGGTGGAAGGAAAAACTCTGGAGATCGTCCAGAGCCTCCAACTCGGACAATTGCGCACATAAGCTTTCAAATGCACTGAAGTCCGCAGAGTCCCTGTATTTTCTCGGGAGGAGGTGCATGTGTGATGTCACAGGGGTTTGTGGTGATAAGAGCTGACAACGGTGTCTTTGTGTGTTGTAAAGAAAATTAAGTTAAGAATTTGTTGCTGTTGTAAACACATCTGTGCAGAGACCTCCCGCCGCGTTGTGCATGTACGAAAGGCAAACTCTGGGTAAACTCCGGAATTCCCCGGACTTTACCCGCAGGTCATGTCTGAAAATGGCTATACAGTCCCTGTGAAAAGTTTCAGAAGATTATGAGGAGTTCAGTGCATGTCTGAAAGAGACCTTATTGATTACGTCACAAATATGGCGCCTTAAGTGTGGGAGTATTTTAGAAAGACACCCAACAAACCACCTCTGCAAATTGGAAATGCCTTATCACAGCCGAACAACTGCTCTGCACAGGCACTTGAAGTGAAAGCAGTGGAGCACTTTGTCGAGGCGGCAGAAAGACAGCACAGCACAGCACTTTTTTAACATGCAGAAAGTGTTTCTGTTGGTAGTAGTCACTTGGGAATATACATTTTCTGAATGTTTGTTCATCACCAGTCATTTTTGAACGGCTGCTGTTATCTCAGATAACTTCGCCCATGATCAGTTAAACTGAGGGAGTATTTTAGATGCAGATCCAATATTGTGGTTCTGTGTAATCTTCGCAATTTGTCTTCTCACTTCATCATATATTAGGATAATCAACACAGGGAACGTGCTTCTGTTAGTTATAACTGATTTTCTAAATGTGTCCTCATCAGCCTCTCAAGTATGTTGGCACTGCTGCTGTTGTGGGAACATAACGTTGCACCTCAGCCGTTTAGTATTTTTTTAGTTAAACAAACAAGAAAATTTCTTATACATATATATATTTTTTTTTTCCCACACTGATACAAAAATAAAAAATGTTATTTTAACGGAATAATCCTCATAGGACTTAAATATAGTTTAAATATAGAGTTTTGAGTCAAGTAATTAGGTAAAAATAGTGGTTTTCCACTTCAGGATTTAGTGGACTGGGTTGACCTTCTATTCCAGACACTGAACTAGTACATTAAATAAGATGAGCACAATAAAAATGTTGAAATTATTAAATTACAACTAGGAAAAAAAACTGGGCATATGTACAACTATTTTAGTATCAGTGTGCATGCCCAAATACCTGAATATCAAATGCTTCTTTCTTGTTATGGAAAACAAATCAACAAACAACATAATGTTACTAGGTTTTTTCGACTCTCAATGGAGACTCCAGAAGTGTTTTGTGGACTCACTTCACTTCACCCACCCCTCCATCATCATAGGGGTGAGTAGATAATGAGTGAATTTTCATTTTTGGATGAACTGTCCCTTTAAGTGTTATTCTGAATAATCAACACTACCAGGAGTTAAATATTTAGCAAACATGAACATATTGAGGTCGTATGAGATCTGATGTAGCTGGTATGTGAGACATATTCAGTTAAGACTGACCTTATATAACACAACATAAAACACACTGTAAATATGCAAAAATGAAGAGTTCATATGAGAAGAAGAATATATACTTTATACTTTATATCAACTATATATATACCAGGAAATGTATTTACAGTATATGGAACACAACAGATTTTTGTCAGACTTGATTCACAGAGACAGCTGCATTTGTCCTTACTATCGTGATATTAACACAAACTTTGTATTCCCAGTGCAGTGGAAGTCTGTCGTGCTGCTTCAGCACACTGTCACCATGGCGATCCCTGGGGAAAGGTCATGAGCCGCCCGGCTGGGATGGTTGAAGGTCCTCAGATTGGCTACTGATGCTGATGACACAGACTGGCTGGCACACACTAGTCATCCTTCAGCTGGCTCGATGTCAAACTTTGTTCTTTCAGAGGATCAGTTTTCACCAAAGCTTTAGCTTCCTGGTCGATGCTGTGCACAATACACAAGTGTCTCTGAGGGCGGTTAGCAATGTTTTTAGAAGAAAGATGCTAATAGTTGACATGTTGTATTTTTTCATTTGACGGGGTGATGTCAAAAATGATCAACAGTGAAACTCTCCACTGATAACTAACACTCGTACAATTCTATTAGGGGAGTTAACAGCTCCTCGTGTGCAATTTCAGTTTCAATCCAGCAAGTGAAGAGCACTCCTTGTCTATTTAAAAACAGTCAAAAGCATTACCCAGCTTTTACAAGTGTTCAGTTAATGAGACAAATCTATCCACTTCACACCTGCTCATTTATTTCTGTAGAGTGCACATTTTATTTCCATCTATTAAGCTGCTCTGTGAAAAAAACGATAATAGATTTGCTTACATTTACATATGAAACCTCTCCACTTACAAATCTCTGCATCTGTCCCAAGTATCTTTAACAGTACACTTACAGTACACTTTTCAGCACATTCACTCATTCACACAGCGCTCCCATATTAAGTGCTTTGTTTGTCATGAATCTCCTTCACATGCTGCCAGCACCGCAGAAGCAATTTGTGGGTTCAGTGTCTCGCCCTGTGAGACCCGAGCGTGGGGACTGGACAAGCTGGGAATCAAACCACCAACCCAGCCCTGCTGCCCAGTATCAGCACATGTTTAAAGTGAAGCGGTACACTCAATCCCTCTTCCCCCACTGATGTGTGAGTATGCAGCAAGATGCCAGTGCTGGACATGAACACACGCTTATATAGTTCATGCTCACAAGATAGTGAGCCACTCACACCAGCATTTAGAGGAATCCATTTCAACTTTGATATGTGAAATTGACCCATAGCAGACCATTTTCTAAGTGTTGACCTTTGAGTGGCCGTCCAGCTGTATCCCAGCTCAGCTCTTTTTTTTAGCAGAGTGGCCACAATTGGAATTTCAGGTTTCATGAGGCTGTCCAGACATTTC
Organism: Hippoglossus stenolepis; assembly: GCF_022539355.2. NCBI lineage: Eukaryota > Metazoa > Chordata > Actinopteri > Pleuronectiformes > Pleuronectidae > Hippoglossus > Hippoglossus stenolepis. The sequence goes on along the minus strand of NC_061499.1, from coordinate 19,721,684 downwards.
CCATATAAAATCATTTAAAAAGTAATGGCTGAGCAATATACTGACTCCAGCTGATTAACATTCAAATAAGAATCAATTAGAGGCCATTAGGACAATATTTTTAAAGCCAGAGTAGTGAATTATTAATTTTTCAACATGAGGTCAACTGGAAGCCAGCCTGATAAAAGGATTGACCTAAAATGTCACAAAAACATCTTTGGCAAAACATTTATTTGATGTGTACTTTAACTTTTGTTTGGTCCATCCACTAACATGGAGGAGACAGAGTTTATGATGAATACTGCAGCCAGCCACAAGAAGGCCTCACTTTTGGGCAGCTGTCATGTCGTCCATCTTTATATACAGTCTATGCTTTACAATAAAATGTCATTTAAAAGCCAGTATTGAAATAACGACTGAGTCTTGAAAAACAGCCAGGACCATGGTGAATAAATAAAGGCCAGTCGCAACTTATTCCAGAGTAAAATAAAAAGAACTTGTTGGGAGTTTAAGTACCTGTAGCCAACTACAGTGGCTCACGGGGTACATTTTGTGTCCAAAGCCCATTTCTACAGCACCATTTCAATCAGTACAACTGTAAACTGATTATAATGTCCCAGATTTTTCACATTAAAATCCTTCTTGTTAATGGTCGGCTGCACATGTTTTAATGTGAAAGTTCGGGAGGAAGTGTGGTTTCATGCATGGCAGCTTTGCCTCATTCGTAAGGGAAACAGACATGTTGGAATATCTGATGTGACACATGCTGTGCTGGTGGAAATTTTACAGTAGAAATTCACATAATACTGAATCTAAGAGACAACACACGGAGGAGGCTTTGGTTTAAAGTAAGTAGGGGACAAATTTGGATTAAATGAGAATTATCTTGCCTGTCCCACATAAAAAACCTGCATCTCCCTGTTTGTGAGAAAGCACGTATTTCACAAGGGCGCTTAGCTGAACTTCACTATCCCACTCTGTGACAAGGCACTTAACCTAAGTTCATACAGCACAGCCCATTCAACAGACATTTCAAAGATCCACATCCACAGACACCGCCGTGTCCCGTGTACCATGGCAACAGAACATGAAATCGTTAGATTCACATACAGTAAGTGATGCTGACAGTCGCTCTGGTTGGGCTTAATCAAAACCGAGAAAATCAACTTGACTTCTAAATACACTCTGCTCGCTGCTGTCATCCAACAGAGGCAGAGCAGTCACCTCTCATTAGACATGCCGCTGTCACACACAGCCAAAATGCATACATCACAGTCATCACAGTGGGGAGTTTAATACGCAGGGTTCCCTACTGATTGCAGGGAGGAAGGTAAATTCGGATGTTTATATTTCTAAATCCCACAGTACAAGCTGAAGCTGTACCTCTGACTGGGCTGCATTGGCAGGGTGAAGACTGCAGGAAGCGTTAATTTACTGCCCCGTGAAATTTAAGACTACTGCTGTGTTTTCGTTTGAAACCCGCATTTTCAAACTAAATAGATATGTGTCCATACGGGTGTTTGGATTCTGTATCAGTTTTAATCCCCATCCATACTAACACGCTTAAAAATGCATATTATTACATTACATGTCATTTGGCGGATGCTTTTACCCAAAGCGACTTACAATTAGTGCATTCAACATCTATGAGGGGCCATTTTAGGGGTTCAGTATCTTGCCCAAGGACACTTCGGCATGCAGATGGGGGAAAACTGAACTCTGGTTGGAGTCCGACACCTCTACCCCTCAGCCACAGTCGCCACTCACATACACCGGGCATGCACGTGCTGGTGTACACAGGAGGCATTTGGTTGTTAGTTGCAGAAAGAGCAAGGCTGCAAATGACATTTCTCAAATGATAGCTTGTCTCCAAACAGCTGTTTGCAGAAACAACAGGGTCAGCAAGGATTGTAATTGATCCATGATGCATTCTGCACTCGTAGTCGAGGCTAATGCTTGCTGTTTTCTTCTGGGAAGGGGTCATGTAATAGCAGCCTGACCAATCAGGGAAGGCTATGTCGTGACCAAAAAGACCCAATCAGCAAGCGGCCTGTCCAGAATAGAACGCTGTGCCGCAGTTTTCAAACCAAAACGGTTTCAGCAGCTGTAAAACTCCAGTGTAGTGTGGACACCAGGCGTATTCTTAACAGAGTTGATGCATTATCAAATAAAAACTTAGTCGTATGGATGTACCCTTAAACACCATCAAAATGACATAGAATTAGTTCCAATAGTTTTGATGTTATTGCTGATTAACCTGGAACTCAACAATATTTTTCACAGTTCATCTTGACTAGAAACAGCAGCAGGAAGAACAATCTGAACTCAAGTTCTTGTTACTTGTTCTGGAGCTTTTGACCATCATTGTTGTATATTTTATTGTAGTTTATATTGTATAACAACACCAATCTTGGTCCAGTGTTTTTCTTAGATCCATGTCACAACCTGTCTGTAATGCTTTGTTATTGTTTGTGCTGTCAGCTGATCTCACCTGCCGCCATGGGAGGAAATAACCAAGTGAGCATCATGTGACCTGGTATCAACATTATCATTGGCTAATGCATTGTGTGGTTGGATAATTATTCATGTGAAGACTTTCTCTGTCGAGTTTGCCTCTTCTTCCTGTGCTTGCTTTTCTCCCACAGTCCAAAGACATGCAGGCTAGACTGGTTTCTAAACTGCCCATAGTTGTGATGCACGAATGGTTGTTTGACTCTATAATTCAGCCCTGTGATTGACAGCGACCTGACCAGGATTTACCCCACCTCTCACCCTCTGTCAGCTGGGATTGAGCTCACTCAACTGATTACCTGATTATCTCAACTCCTGATTCCAGTTGACTCATCACCTGCAGCTTAAGAACTCCAGCACTCCAGCCACTCATCCTCACATTGTCAGTTTTACCTCAGCGGTAGCTATGCTGTTGGCCTCTTCAGTGTACTTTCAAGGAATGTGTTATGTTTCTTTTATGTTCATGACTTATTCCCGTGTCCTTGCTCCCTGCCACAACCAACCTCCCCCTGCTCACCTGTTGTTTGGTTCCTGCCATGCCGTGTCCACCAGCCACCCACATCGTACTGTACATCAGCCTGCCCCCTGCTCCACAAGTGCTTGCCCAGTGATCAAGAACCCTAAACCTTTTACTAGAAATTCAACACCGGACTCTTTACCAATGTGTCAATGTCCGCTTCTGGGTCAGCCTGACACAAAAAATGAAACAGATACCAATGTTTCATATGATTGTGACCGTGGTGGTGGATCGTGATCATGGAACATGGTGGCGGCTGATCATGGATTATGAGTAAAACTAGATAGCTGCCTTCTTCTCTGTCAGACATTTTCTTATGTACAATTACTTAACACATCTGCATTTATGTTAGACGCCGTCTTTTCTCATTAATGTTGTAAATAGTGTTATTTAATTGATGTGCTCAGCTACTTGCAGCATCTATTGCACCTCTGTCTGCTTTGGGAGGGGGATCCGTCACATGTAGCTCCCTCTGAGGTTTCTCTTTTTTCCCTTTTAATAGGTTGTTGTTTTTTTGTATTTTGTCCTTACTCTTGAGGGTTGAGGGCAGGGGATGTCTCACTTAATTAGGCCCTATGAGGCAAACTGTGATTTGTGAATATAGGCTATACAATAAAAATTGATTGTTGGATTTATTGATACTTGCCAATGATGTATCTGCATCTTCACTGCAAAGTCCACTGTTCAAGTCCAGTGTCTTTTTTAGAATATTAGTAGCTGTAAATAATCAAATTGCATTGCAATGTTCCTGATTTTTTTCATCAAGAACCATGAATAATTCCCCTGAGGAAAATTATGAAAATGTTGAAAAGCACCCTACCTCGCAGTTTCAAGAGTGAAAACTATTCCTGGATCAACTCCCTGATCCAGATCTGCACCACCTTAATGGGTTCTTCCCTGACACATACCACATTTTTCCATTACGTTTTCATGGAAATCCATTCTGTTGTTTTTGTATAAGTTACATACGGCACCAGTAACCTTCACCATTGTCATAGGGAAGTCTCGCATGGAAAAATTTAGGCAAATATGTCTCCCGGCAATTCCCAGTGGAAATCTTTGCTTGCATAACATCCGCATGTTGACATCATTGTCATTGTGAGCATGTTAGCATGTCTTTAGTAGAGTACCTCAATATGCTCTATCAAAAGTGGATCATGGATAATGCAACAGCATCTGGAACAAGTGGGGCCAGTCGGAACAGCTGTGAACACTTGGTCAGACTATTCTGAACAAGCTGTTAGTCTTGTTCATGATAGTTCACGTGAGTTTAACTATACAAAAAGCAGAATGTAACAATACAACATTTATTCTGGATTCATGTTGAATGGATGGTGGGTGTGTTCCCAGTGAAAATTCAGAAACACATTCAGTACGTACACAGTATGATATCCAATTTGGAAAGTGGTCTCTGATTCCTGGACACCACACAATAGGAGTGATTTATAGCATTTTAACTGCCCGTACCATATGTTTTGTGTTGTTTTTTTCCCTTTTCAAATATAAGCAAAGTGAAGTGGTGACATTTTTACAATAGATTGCTTTTTACACATGGTTTCAAGTTGGAATAAAGGTTTTATGTATTGCCATTGTCTGTACTGAGAGTACTCATTCACATGTGCAACTATTAGGCTTTCAGACACACATTCATGCACAAGGGGAGTTGTCTTGAATCAAAGCTGCAAAATATTACAAAACATGAGGGAACCTTTTCAAAGAAATGTTCATTAACACAATAAAATTGGCTGTTTACCAGGTGTAAAGCACATGCATACTGCAGCTTGAAAAACAAACTTCTTTCATCATGCACCAGTTAAGTAGAACAAGCCTATGCACGGGCTAAATAGCGAATTATTAAGAAGGATATTCACACTGTTTTAATTGATTTCCACAGCAATGAAGTGTTTTGATTATCCACAGGCAAAGTCCCTGCTCGCCGTTTGTGTTATGACCTACTTCTACCTCCAATTTCAAAACACTTAGGGAATGTAGGGCAGCAGATATTACTGCTCCAAACCACTCAGCCAGCCAAACAATGACACACACGGTAACTCTGTGTAGTCGGGCACTTCTTTATCAAAGCGGGATGATTTGTTCCAGCAGGTACTGAGCCTGCAGGGACGAGAACAGATGGAGATCCAGCGAGAGGTGGCAGTTGCTGTGGAGCAAGCGGAACACTGTTTGGCAGATTGAAGGTGAGACCAGAAGTCAGAATTTAAAAAATGAAAGCATGTGTGTTATATTGTACAAGATTCATGTTTTATATTTAGTCCAAATAAAATTACACAGGTCAATTTCCCTCTTCTGTCATTAAGAGCTTTTTTCTAGATGTTGTAATTTTTGTAATAACTAAATTTATACTTACTAGTGCAGGGCCAGCTCTAAACCTGCCTGCTTGGAATGAGCAGTTTTCTTGGTATGTGGTGATGCTGGTTGCACAGTTGTTCTTCCTGAAATTGTAAAAGTGACCTGCAGTGAGTGAACCACGCCAAGTAGAGACCTTCTGCCGTACAATGAGACACTGGAGAACGTGTTGTTGTGAACGCACAGTTGTGGTTAATGACAACGTAATTTAAGCAGATGAGTCCTGCCTGCATGTCGAAATCACTTCCTTGCAAGTCAAATGCAGACAGACCATATTTGGGAATTTTTAGATTGATGTAATTTATATTTTTGGTTCCATGACGGGGCCACTGTTTGTACATGAACAAATTAGGATATTGTTCACCAACTATTTCGCCATAGACATTCGCAATCAAAGCAGTTCATTATTCTAAAGTTAGACACCTTTTTTTATAGTTATAATGAGCTGTTTCCCCTTCCTTTTGACTACTAAAAGTGGACGACTAATTGTGCTTTCTCTAGGCATAGAAATTCAGCAGACAGCTTTTCATAGTCTTCAAATTGCACTTCATGGTTTAACAAAATGTTGCAAAATGTTTCCAAAGGCTTCCTCTTGTGTCAGTTTGTCATGATAACAAAGGAAGAAAACCGTGACATAGAAATTAAGTTACAGCCTTCAAAGCTACATTTTGACCTTTAAGACTCATCATTGAATTTTCTGTCTTCACAGTGACAGCATTTATGCCACATGATTTTTTTTCATTTGAAGTGGCAAAGTTATTTAATCTTCCAAATATACCAAAATGATTTTGGGTAAATATGTCTAAAGTACAAAACATCATATTTTTTCAAATGTAGTGGAGAAGCAAATTGAAAGCCATAAAGTTGCACTAAAGTTCACAAAGTGTGCATCATACAGCTTCAGTGTCGTGTTCCTCTAAACAAATCAGACATATATATACAAATACTGTATGAATTTAGGATAGGCTGTACATTGTGCAATGCTCAAGAGGTTCAAGAAACTGGGTTCAAGTTATTAGTCAGTGTGTCGGATATTTTTAAGTATGAATACTCATGTAGTTGATCATCAGTGTAATGCTTGGCGTGTTATAAATTTCACAGGTCAGGCTAATAGATTAGAACTAATCTAATGAATTGGGCAGGCAGAAGCAATATGCTTAATGTACCACTGAGGGCAATATGAGCACTAAGGTCATCCGACACACACATGTATGCAGTTACCATGTTTGGATAACACATGAATAGTTTACACATACACACACAACATTTAACTTATTTAAAGCTGTATTGATTGATTTCTTATTTTTGTAATTTGGGGACACTTATAAAGATAACAATGGACATACAGTGTACCATTTAGTCTCCAGTCTCCATAAAATCTATATTTTAGGAAATATAGATTTTCAGAGAACCTGTTTCACCAACATGGAAACCAATGAACTTGTACATACCTCTGCAAAAGTAGTCCTTGGAAACACTGGGTATCTTGAGTGTTCTTGGGTGAGCTCAAGAACAGTTGGCCAACAAAGGCGCAGAGGGGTATCATGACTGACAGGTCCTGGATGGAAAATAAGTACAAGATGTCCACAAGGGAGGCTTGAGAGAATGCCAAACAAAGACTCAGTTTTGACCAGTAGAATGAGGAGATACATCCAAAAACCAGAAGCCAAGAGAATATAACCCTGTTTGTCAAACACCCACCCAGGGTCTTCTCTCAGCTGAAAGGTAATAGCAGCACAAAAACAGACCCAACCCGAGCTGAGACTGACCAATACTGGGGGGAAATATTGGAGAAAGAGCCTCATACAACCGGAACTAATCAAAGTCATAAAGGCAAAAATCCCACAACGTGTCTCAGGCATGAGTAGCAGTACCACACCAGGCAAGTCCACAAGCTCTCCTACTAGACGAGGAAGATAACACCACTCTAAGTGAGTTGTTAACAGCAGACACTCACCCAGTCCGTCTAACACAGGGTGGGACTATCTTGATCCTGAAAGATTGGGGATAACTCGCCTCTCCACAGCATGAAAGCTGATTTTAGGCATCATAATAAATAGGTCTACTTGTCAAATAAGTCAAAACATGAACAACGCTCAGAAGGGCAGATTCTGATACCACTAGACAAGATGGCACTAGACAAGACTTGACAGTGCACTGATTACCTCTATTAAGAACTCAGTGTGGCTACACAGGAAGCCAATGCTAAGTCCACTGTGCAAGTCACCATCAAGTGCCCCTGGGGTGAACTGCTGCAAGTTTGCCTTTGGCCCTAAGCACAAGATCAGTAGAAGCTGGGGTCTATATCTGCAGAAAGGACCCAAGATTCTAGCTGTGCAAAGATGCCCCTGAGCCAGTCCAGCACATATTAGCAGGGTGTAACATGCAAGTTGTGGCAGCGTATACTGAAAGGCACAACCAAGTGGCTGTGATTGTGCAAAGGAACTTCTTTGCCCCCAAGTCCCAAAAGGACGCAGAAGCCAAAGAGTTGAAGAGCTACACAGCCAAGATCCTGTGGGACTTCAAGTTCCAGGCTGACAAGCAGCTGCAGCCAGACATGTGGGTGGTTGAATAAGAATTAAAAAAGAGAGCAGCTATAGATGTGGCAATCCCAGCTGAAAGTACTATCAAAAACAGGAAGCATCAAGAAGTACCAGGGGCTTAAGGAAAGTCAATGCTCTCTCTTTACTCAAGTAAAATATGGATAAGATTTAGAAAGAATGATTTTGATAAAACAACGATAGGAATTTTGATGATGTCATCTAATCTGACGGACATTACTTCAGAGCTGTCATGATAACCCCCCATAATTCATTGTTAGGACTCTATATTTTATTATTTCCTGTTTTACTTTGTAGTTACCTACCTTGTGAGTCTTTTGCTGTTGTTGTTTTTTTTCCCTTCCTGTCCTTGGCTAGTTTCCTGCTCTTGTGATTGTCTGTCCCGCCCTCTTGTATTTCACCTGTGTCCAATTATCCTTGCCTCTGTGTCAGTTTTTCTGTTCAGCTCCATTTAGTTTCACTGTGTTTCAGATCTGTTCCTTAGTCTTTTTTTTTTCATCTTTTTTGTCTGACCTGCCAGAACTTGTGCAACCTGCTGTACCCGCCCTTCATCCTGGGTCTGTATTTTGGGTTCTACAATAATAAGGACCAACTCAGCCTCTATACTTTACCCTTCATACTTTTCACTTCACTATATTAGCATCACCTAACTTCTTTTGTTGCTGCTGAATGTTCCAACTGGCTTTAAAAAACTGTTAGAAATAGTGGCTTATAAATGTCAGCCATGGGAGACATGTGAAGCCAAAAGCACAGCTCCACAGAATGGGCGACCAGACGTTCACTGCTTTCTTTATTCCTTCACAGCATAATGATGGACACAGGAACAGTGTCATCTGCGTGGAAAAATCCACATTTAATAAAAGGAGAATTTCAGTTTACAAGAAAGTGTAATAAAACTGACCAGGACAAATGCGAAGATGATCTCTGGTACGACGCATGACCAATCCAATGGCTTGTTTCATAAAATACAGTCACCAAACACATTCTTAGGAGAGCCATGCTAATACTGAGTAACTCCTCCCTTTGCTCTCAAAGCAGACTGATTTCTTCATGCCATGGATGCCACAAGATGTTGTAATTTTTGAGATTCTGGTCATTGTTGACATGATTGTATCAAATCATATCTTACCCTACCATCTGCAGCCTCAGCAGATAGCCACATTTATCAGACCAGGCTAAATGTTCCAGTCTTCAACTGTTCAGTGTATGAGGGGATTGACGCTTGCTCTACCTCGACCAACTACAACATTAAAACACCAATAAAATTGTATTACATCAGTCATAATGATTCAATCATATGATATAACACTGAGAAGACTAGCGCTACACAATGAGAACTATATCACTGCCCACCACTGACTAAAATTTATGGAGATACAATCAGAGCTAGAGTTTTCTATTCCGATAATCCTGCCAATTTATAACATCTGAGACAAAAAACAAACCAGTATCCATCAATTCCATTACACAACCTTGCAAAAAAGAGCGATGAGTAGGATTGTCAGAGCAAGTGTGTGTGTGTGTGTGTGTGTGTGTGTGTGTGTGTGTGTGTGTGTGTGTGTGTGTGTGTGTGTGTGTGTGGAGGAGGGGTCAGACTTTTGTGTTTCAAATTGGAACTGGCTGAGGAATGTGGGCTGTGAAGGGCAAGAGAACAAAAAAAGTTGGATTCACAGGGATTACAGACAACACTGAATGGCAGCTCTTTAGCGCATTCATTCTCCGGAGCTCATGTTTTATTCATTCTCCCTTTAATCAGGTGGTTTAACTGAAATCAAGATGTCTTTTTAAAGGAGGGTCCGGGCAACAATAACACATTCATGGGGTTGATTTGAATATATTTTGGCAACAAAGTAGCCTCTGAGACTGTCTCTGTCTATTTAAAAAATACAAACTTTGATTTGTGCTGTCGACCCAATGTCTGCTACAACATCACTCTTTATCGTGCACTGATAAAACCACCAAAAAAAAACAGCAATATTCCTAGTCACACAAGGATTGACATATGCCAGCCGGAGTGAGTGAAGCAGCTTGGCCGGGCTTGTTCAAGGCCTTAATCAATGGGAGGCTTAGCTGGTGACACAAATGATCACGGCAGCAGCAGAAGCCACAGACTGTAGCAAATCCCAGCTCATCTCATTACCACAGATGCATGAGAGGAGCCATGTTTCCATTTCTGCCAGATCTGTCACTGTGCACATTCTGGGGGTGGACGGAAATGTGAAGCAGCTATACATGTCAACATCTGGCTCCATGTGACCGTACAGAGGGTAATCAACTGTGCTGCTCAGTGTGTGCAGATTGGGTTGGACATATGTTGTCACTCTCAGCTGTTCAGCTCACAAACACACAGGTGCTACGGTGTGTGTGTGTGTGTGTGTAGGATTTTAACACTGAATTATTATGACGTGTTCATTTCAAATCATTTGTATGATTACAATTAACAAGCGAGGTTATATTATTTTTACATGGTTTGCATGTTGGATTTAAAATTAGTTTTTATCTTTTATACCTGCTTAGCAGTGGATTCAACACTTTCCTCAAGTTACACAAATGGTTGAGTGTAGTTTTATGTATCAAAGAAGCCAGATTACTTCTAAAATAAGGGGATACTCAACTTCTTCCTCTTGTTAAGGTACAGCATGGAGGAGAAAGTATGACAATTGTTAGTTTCAATTATCCGTTTTCTTTACGCATGTTGATTATTGAAACTTACTCTACATAGTTAGACTAATAGATCAGTTTATAGAATTTTAATATGGATCTCTGTTTGATCTGACTGGTGACCTGTCCAAGGTGGACCCCACCGCCAACCAGGTTGGCTCCAGCCCCTACATGACCCTCAAAGGATAAGTGCTATAGGTAATGGATGGATGTATACATGGATCACTTTCACATTCAGGCTGAAGAGAATAACTTTGCCTTTTATCTATGTTACTAAAGCTAGCTATCTGTTTCATGTTACATTTGTTTTTGAGTTATCACACTTACTACTTTCCAACCTCTAAACACGCCTGAAATACAGAAAGTATTCCAAACTCTAATCTGGAAGAATTCTTCGCTAGCTGGTGAATATAGAAGAACATTTAGTAGCTAAAGATTGAAAACAGATCAAATAGGAGCGTGAATATTGAAGTTGAGCAGTGTTTTAATAAATGCTTTTTCAAGGAAGTACAAGGTTTCTTCAAATCCCTGGTTGCCTGCATTCTATACTGTAGGATTAGGCAAGTTAGCCTGCTGATGTAAGAAGCATCTGTTACCGCAGACAGGTTGGTAATTCAAATCAGACTTCTTCATTGGTCCATCCAGCATTATGTTTTCCTCTGAAAGTTGATGTGATGAAGCATGATGAAAACAAATACATTTTCAGTGTCGCAAGCAATAAAAAATATTTATTAGGTGATACCCGTGCTGTGTGTCAGTAATGGACTGGTGCTTTGCGTCACAACACTTTGAATTCCCATGATTTTCATTAATCCTACAGTTTGCATTATGAAGACACTATTACAATGAACCTAGAAATTCATGTTGTTGCTATAGGAATAACATGACCCAATGAAGCATGGAACCGTTTCAATTGTTTAGGGACCATCTGCCTCTTTCCTACAAATTCAAATCAATGTTGTTTACGTCGCAACCAAAACGCTAACCCTGCCCATTATTTAGTGAGCATATGAAAGCAATCACCGATAGATCTCTTCAAGCTGACACATACTGTTCATCATCTTCATACTGTACGACTGGTCTGTGCAGCTGCACCTTTGTAGTTGTAATTTATTTACATCCTATAAAGCTAAAGCCCTTTTTGATGTGGTAATGCTTCATATGTGATATAAAATGCACTTGTTTAAGACATTAGGCCTATCACACTTCAGCCAGCTATTAATGTTGCCCTGAATCAAACAGATATATTTAGACCTGCTGCTCTGCGCTGCTCAAACCAAGCGGTATTCCCCTCTCAATCTGTACGGCTGTGTTCTGCCGCCGCAGCACAGCCAGGGTTCTTCCACACTGTCAAAGGCTTTGTTGAAAGAATACCCACACTGAATCAATCCCTTATGTAGTGGACACAGGAGCCGATTCACAGCGATAGGTTCCTCATAACTGATCTAAGTTTTCCGTACAAAGCCTCCCGTTGTGTAGCCAGGAGCCAAGCTGTCTTCCCATGACCAGCCAGACTGGACATGTCTAAAGCAGTGTCAGGGCGCTGTGACGGGCCTGTGTCATGGATTACAGGACATGAGTGGCCACTGGCTTTTGCTCTGCTTTGGAAAATAGCAAGCAGCAAGGACAAGGGAGAGTACGGGGATTTCTATAAATTGTGGATTCATGTGGAAGAGTCAAACATGGTGGTGACAAGAACAGTTTGACTGTCCATTTAGACACAACACCCTAATACCTGAACCCACTGGCCCATCCCCACAGCTTGTATGAGAAGAGGATGAAAGTGGTGTTATGCCTCTTTTATAAATAAATCTTGACCTTAACTGGTTATAAAAGCAATGCCTATACTGGATACCTTATTGAGTGCGTTGCTAACCATGTAACCTTCGAAGAACGTAATAGTGAAAAGGGTCTATCTAGATTACGAGGGCAGACTTCATCAATCTTACCATGCTGTGCTTGTGTCACATGGGAAAGAGTTGCTGAAAGATATGCGTATCTCCTTTCTTAGAGGTAAATGGAGGATTTCATGGTTTTTGTAATGGAAATGTCTCTGTCTCTTATTTAATGATGGTAATACCTGTCAGTCAAGTGGTCAGGCCACCAACCATCACACTGAAAAACCTCCTATAAAATCTCTCACTATTGGTTTCCATAGAATTTGTTGAAGACATCCAAGGTTCATTGGGGATCAACCCCAATGATGTTTTAATCGCTCCTGCCATCTTGGGAGGACATTTTTACTTTGTCCCATACTGGTTTGACAAGTACCCGTAAAGACAACATCAATCAGCAAATATTAGCATTTGTCTGCTAAACACATGGAATGACACATTTTGCTTGTTTGTTCATTAGCATTGAGAGCACCAAACTGTTGTGCCACAGGGTTAAGAAGAACCACTGAAGGAAGCAAGATGGGTAGCAAAGTTCGCCCTCTTTTATTTTGTCAAGGACATAAGTGAATCGCTTATGGCATTTGGGGATTACAGGTTAGGTTCGACTGACCTGCGAGGGTACATTTTCCAAAATGCAAATTTGTCTGCTGGCTATGCAGCATTTTTGCAGGACAGCAGTCAGCAGAAAAGCAATGCAGTAGTGTGTTAGGAAGTTTGGTGTTCTCTACCTGCTGCAGAGATCTGTCTGAAGAGGAGAGGATAATCAGTGTACTGTCTGGGATCCCTCTTATCGGTGACCCTGGCCTCTCTCTTGTTAGCTGAGCCACACCAGCCCTATCTCCTGAGAAGTGCGACCATGTACAGCTAAATAGCATTAGCAAATAGATTCAGTAGGAAACCTAAAGCTAGATTAATTGGGTTATTAATAAACTACAACACAATTCGGAAACGTCTGTGCAATTTTTTGAATTATTTTTGTGGACATTCTTGTGCCGTTATTACACAGTGACTGGAGAGATGAGAGAGAGAGAGAGAGAGAGAGAGAGAGAGAGAGAGATGCCAGACTCAAACTGGGACACATTAGTTCAAAGTCTGCATCTTAACCCCAAAGTCCGGCCGCATATCTTTAACGTCTTATATGGAATGTATTAACAAGATGTTGCCTGCCAACGTAACGTTAAGTCACATTGAGAGTAACCCCATTAATGCCTGTTCCAACAACTACAGCATGATTAAACCTTCTATGGCTATGTTTGGAGGTGGTGAGGATGTTGGCACTGTTGCCTCACAGCAGTGTTATTGCCTCTCGGTTCGAATCCCAGCTTGACCTTGTCCTCCCTATTTGGAGTTTGCATGTTCTCCCCGGGTTTGCGGGGGTTTGTCTTCCTCCCACAGTCCAAAGACATGCAGGGGTTAATTTATTGGAGACTCTAAATTGTCCATAGGTGTGAATGTGAGTGTGAAAGGCTGTTTGTCTCTTAATGTTGCCTTTGAGACATGCCTGGGAAGCTATCCATGGTGTACCCCACCCACCCCTCGCCGAATGTCAGCTGGGACTGGATTTAGTGCCCCTCGTGACCTCCCTCGTAAGCGGTAAGCTATAGACAATAGATGGTGGGCTATGTTTGGCTACCATGGAGAAGGGAAGGCTCCGCACACTTGCTTAATTCAATCTACGCTCCTTGTCATTCTGTGTAACCTCGGTTTTATTTTGTCTGACACATATTTCCGTTATTGTGATTTCCTGCTTGCTTTCTGTATCAATTATCATCAGTGTGTTTAAAAGGTTGTATACGAGGAGCTTCCTGTGTCTGTGGTTCTGCAATCTGCATTACCCAGGAGTAATTACATTTAAAAAGGCCTTTGTAGGATCAGAAATTCTTTTTTTTTGTCCCACAAACATACATGTGCAGAGCCTTGCCTTCGTCATATGTCATGACTGCTGTGATCCTCCCAAGAATTCGTTGTAGAAACAAAAAAAGCGCTTTGTTTAGATTTGTCATGACTTTGTCACAGCCCCTAACCCTAACTTTTTTGGACACACTTAATGAATGTTAGGCAAAGATCTGATGCTCAGAAATGACCAAAACATACAAAAATGACTTATCATGTCCTCTCGCCAGGTGCAGAAGCTTCCAGACACACATGTGTTACTGCGATCGTGTAACAAGACATTTGTGCACGGTGACGGTGTAGTTTGTTCTACTTAGCATTCCTCATATTTCAGAACTTCCTTGTAATTCATCACCATCCATTGATGCATCTCTCTTTGCCCCCTTATTTAGCAAACAGACAGAGGGTCTCTTCAACACACACAGACCAAACTCCAAGTGGTTAAGGAAAACAAAGAAGGATTGAGATGATGGGTGCGGCCCAAGCAGAGGAGGACAGAGGCAGAAGTGTCAGAGAGGGGACAAAGACAACACCATCTGACTGCAGATGATTGTTTCAGTCATTAACATGGGTTTGGGCCTTCACAGGCGTCTCAGCGGGGCACTTCTCTGCTGACACAGGCAAAGCTGTTATTGAGCAAATGATGATGCTGAAGTGGAGCTAATATGATGACTTCCACTCGTCCTTGTTCCCAAGATGACTTCCTGTTCCCTTTTGTAGAAAAACTTTGACAGCAGTACCATTGGTCAAGAAAGGTGTTTGCAACGTATTCAAATCCTTTATGTCACATCCTGCTGTCAGCTCCAGTTTCAGTTCAAAGCGATCTCTCTACTGAGCCGAAGAATCTTTCTGGATAAAACTTGTGACTCCTTCCTTGCTCCGTCATCTCTTTGTTCTATTTCACCACATTGCTTTACCAGCAGTCAGTGCAACAGCCTTGCATTTTATTACATGACTTTGTTTTTTCAATAAGAATCCTTTGTCTGTGATGTCTCACCCCCTACCCCAAAATGCCAGCGCTGGTTACCCGCTGGTTGTACTACACTCACTGGTCCTCCTGTCAGCTCCATCCAGTTCAAAACCAACTAAAGCTTTTTGCAGATTGAGCCGAGCTTCATGAATTGCATCAGATGACTTTTTGCGTGACGCTTGAAACCGTAATGGATTTTGGTAACCTGATAAATGCCAGAATGTTAAGACCAACATTCAGTCAACTTGTGCAATGAAAGAAAAAGAAAAAAACAAGAGCCAGACTTTACAAACTCTTAATAAGACTTTTAATAAACTCTCATAATTTCATGTTTCAAGTGATTCTGTGTTCATAATGAACTACATGTATTTAAAGTCAAACCTCATTTTTATGTCATTTTCTTTGCACTAGCCATTCTTATGTGTTTGCATTGTGTAATTAAATATACTTACATTTACATACATATTACACATACATTATATATTATTTTGTTGTAAATTGCAGGGTTATATTGCCTACATGGGAATTTTTACAAGAAGCAAGACTTGTGTTGCCATTTTTATAATCTTATATCTGCCACAATATTTACAGTTAACTTTCTTTACACAGGATCTGTATGATCATTTCCTTGTGCTGCTATTACCGGTTAAAACTGTTCAACTGGCAAAACAACAACTTTATAGTCGCTGAAAACTTGTTATAATTCTCAACAAGAAATAAATATGCATGACTAAAAATAAGCAACAATCAAAGTTAAGGCAAAACAAAACAACAACTGAAAGGAGGTCATGCACAGAGTTGTAAAAATGTAAGTTGAACCTTTATGCGCTGAATTGTCACAATGTCAAAGGAGAAATCTTTCAACGTTATAACAACTTAAACATTTTCAACATTTGGTTACACAATGACACAAGTAAAGCACATCCAGGATGAGTAACGTCTGTCTGCTGATTAGAGGTAGAATCACAAGTCACAAGAGTATATATATATATACTAAGCCATGACCTGTATGCCCTATATATAAATGCCATATAATAATGGAATAGGTATTCGGTAGGTAAAACTACAATAAAAGGTTTTGGCTAGATCCCAAGTTACACCTTTATTGTCCTTATATTACATATATATATGTCAGTATTGTATACACTATACTGGTACAGTGTTCGTATAAAAGATGTAGCTCACAGTAAAATGTGGGGATGATTGTTATTATTTATCAAGAGTAAAAACTCTGCTGATCAGGACTGTGTTGAGGTTGTTTGATGAAATATGACCCTGGTGGGTGCATGAGCATGAATAACAAAATAGTTTTTTCAGTTCAGCCTCTTAAAAGCTGAATGAAAAGTCCATATAAAAAGTAAATAAACCTTGCATTTGAAATAACATAGCAACAATAAGAAAGCCGGAGCATTGAAACGCTCTGACACATTGTAAGAAACTAAGTGAAAAAGGCCTTCAACAATGTCACCTTGCAGCCGGTCCCTGGTTTTCAGAAGGAGCCATGTAAGTAATCAAAGCAGCAGTCTGAGTAAATAATTAAATACAAGTAAATATTTAAAAAAGTAAATAAGTTGATAAGCCCAGTGGTTATGAAGGTCACACGGATTTCCGGCAGAATATCCTTGTTTATGACAAACTCTTACATCTCCTACTGTTATATTATTCCCTTCAAAATAAGGGCCACAGATTATGGGAACAGTAAGGTTTAAAAAAAGACTGCATTGGTGAAACAAAATGTGTCTCCAGAGTGACCTACGCAAAATCTATGAAGTGTCCTCAAGTGATGCCACTTGAGTCAATGTCTCAAGGTTAGAGGCTACAGTACGTTAGCCACCCTGATCTCGTGGTTAGTGGTCGAGTTGCATTGTGCATAACGTAGGAACGAGGTTTTACTGACGACAAAGAGTGCATGAAATAAAATAGACATATCTCTGGTTATGCTGCATTAGTATATACTTCAATATTAAGCCCGACAACGATATATGGGGAAATGATTAATCAGTGGATCATTGTTTTCATTCATTCAAATGAAAAACATCAATCTCAACCCCACTGCCAAACCTTTTGGCCTTTTTAGGCGATGTCCTGTTGGAAATAAGCAGCTACTTGTAGAAAATCTTTCTTTCAACAGAGGCATCATTTTAGTTATTTAAATTCAGTGTCAAATAAAAATGTGCACCACAGTCTACATGTAGGGATCAAGTTTGTGAATATTCTCACTTTGCAGTGGTTTGAAGTGGCTGCAGAAACAGCTGTGAAAACCTCGGGGCAAAATGCAGCTCAGGATTTCAGAAAGGAGGAGCCAATAGCAGCCTCCATATGTTGAGCTCATGTTGACAACATATTTACCCTGGTTTGTCACCGCTGCCATGTCAGCATCTAATCCACATGTTTGTTGGGTAGTGGCTCTGATAAGATAGAGCATTGTGAATTTCTGACAATAGGAATCCGGTTCTTAAGAGAGACAATAGCCTGTGACAACAGTTTTTTGGGACACAAGATGTAACATGAGCTGTCACCGAGTAGCCTGCTAAATCCTCCTGAAATACTAGTTTCCTAACCAGCCTATTGGTGTAACACAGGCTGTCTTTGCCTCATGCCCTCTGCTGTGCTCTTCCCAGGCAGTCTGATTATGTAAGCTGTTATCCAATCGAAGCCTGTCTGGATCGCGCAGTCCTCTGTGTGCCTGTTTGTTTGCATAGTATAGAGCTGAGAGCAGGACAAAGAAACCTGGATATTTGAGAGAGTTTTATGTAACTAAAAGCCGCACAGTGTGTCGTCACAATACCTGCATCCGCTGACTGCAAATGCACTTGGCACTGATGTAAAACGGGAGACAGCTCACAGTGTAGTCACAGATGTGACAGTTTGGATAAACAAATAATGAATGTGGGTGTTATTGACCAAGCTTTATTCAGAAAACTGCACGCGGCTCTGAGTCTCATGAAAGCCTGAGTGTCCTGTACTTACAGAGTTGATCGAACTGGGATGGCAGCCAGTGAGTGGGTAGAGAGTGAATGGTTCCCACTGAAAGAGCATAATGTCCTTCAGAGGAGCGTCAGGGTATGCTCAGTCTCTCTTGAAATGTTGAATCCTTCTTACAAGTGGGTATGAACCATGATTTCCAGCAAAAGTGTAAAACAGTCAAGCAGAATGCTGAAGTCCACATTACATATGATCCTTCTATGCCTCCAAAGAGGCTGATGCACCTGTTTTATGTGATTTTATTTACTGTAAATGTCTGTAACATGAGCCATTACACATGTTTGCACTTGCCCGCACTCCTACGCTCTATTTTATTTATTTTTCATTTCCTTATCTTTTAAATGTAATTTTAACATGTTGTTGTATACAAATAAAGTTTATTATTATTATTATTATTATTATTATTATTATTATTATTATTATTATTATTATGTAACTGTGACCAAATAAGTCCAGGTACCTATAATGCAACAGGAATTAAATTAAGGAACTAATTGTTCCCCGTGTGCATCCTTCTCGATGAAAATTCCTACCTTCCTATGCAGAGGGAAAGAGGGCGTATTTCAGAGCCAGTCTATCTTAAAGACCACTCTCCGTCCTTCATAGTTCCTGAGCCATCAGAAAAAGCTACCTCCAGAGCACTGGATGTCCACATCATGCAGTGATTGATTGTGTTTTGACTGACTTCCTAACCAGCTCTTACAAAGGGTTCATTCCCTGTTTCTAACCTTTTGTGCTCTAATCAAGCATTTTTTGCACATGTAGGATTGACAATGGAAGCAAGCCCCTCTAGTTGCTGATCTTTTGCAGTATTGATTCTGCTGGTGCATCTTCAGGAGAGCATGTTCCGAAAAAGAACTGCTGATTCTGTAAGCAGAGTCACAGAGGGAAGGATCAAGAGGGTTCCAGACACATGTTGCAGTCGAACATGGCTCCGCTAACTCGAAGACCACTTGCCAGGGCCATGCTTCATAATCAAGTGCTTCATAATCAAATCACAGGAGGTGTTTTTATCCCTCTATGGCCACCAATCCCTTTCAGATTTCACTATATCCGGTGTGAAAATGACACAAAATAAAAAATGAGCAGCCGCTGGCATCAAAAGGTATCAGTCAAATGGAGCAGTGACGGAAATAAAAGGACAGTGGATCTTTGCTGCCTTTCTCTCTGGTCTCTGTCAGTTCAGTCAGCTGTGATTTCCATATCAATATTTGAGTGACACTGAATAATTTAGAGGCCTGCAGTGACACAACGGGATGCAAGGCTGAGTGGCGCCCTGCCACCATGCTTATTGTTTGTGTGCAGTGTGTGGGTGTGTGTGTGCATTTGGCCAGTTGCATTCAGAATATATATTTGGAAGTCAACAGACAGAAATTGAAAAGGCAATCATGTATGTATGTGCCGGCATTGGTAGAATAGGCTCTCAAATTGTCTGCAAAGGAGCCATTTGGTTCAATGAGAGCAATTCTGACTTATTCAAGTTCAGCTCAAGGAACAAAGCTAATATTTAGAAACCAAATATTCATAGAACGATGGCATCTGAACTTGTTTTCCATTGCACTGCATTCCATGTTTATAGAGTAGGAAGACATGCCAGAGAAGTACACCCCGATGATATATCGTAGGTACGTGTGATTTTGTCAGCTTGAAGAGAGCATAAGCACATAAACTCTGCAAACACGATATCTCTCTGCCATTAATCTTCTGGGATTAGTAAAACTCCCAGGGCGGACATTTTTGCAGGTGTCAGACTGTAACAAGGTATTTCACTTTAAGTGAAATTATATAAAAAATACATTTAAAAACAGGGTTAATTGAATTAAAACATAGTTAATGGATCATTAACTAATTCTGGTTTATTATTGGCAATTACAATTTCAGCTAATTTCTGAATTATATGAGGTTTTGGTGATTGTTCAGTAATACCTCTTTTACACCAAAATTAAGGGGTATATATCTATGTTTTTTTTAAACATGGCTAAACACACTAAAAAGGCTTTTGACTCATTTCTCTTTTCCTGTAGAGAAGTTTCCATTTTTGTTTTGTTTTCCCGGTGAGTCATGTTTCACGTCTCTGACACATCAGAAACTGAGAAGCTCTGCCACCTTGTTGTCCTACCATTGGCGCATTTAGCATCACACACGAAAAAAATCCCTGTTGCACGTCGTTCCCAAGATGTAAGAACCAATAAAGACACAAACGTTCGTGGCGATTTGCGTGCCTACTCCCAGAGGTTCAACATGCTTCATGGTATCACACAGGAAAAGGTGCAGCCTCCCTCAGGGTTGATGATGCTGCCTCAGATCTGTTGAAGCTGACCTTTGTGATGGGTGTAGCTCGTCTTGTGAGCATGAACCAGTGACTGTTTTGAATCCTGGCTACATCCTTTTAACTCTAATAAATGATCTCGAAATGACGCTCAAGTCTTTTCAATCATTTATGTGCAGACCTCTTCCCGTCTTAGTTAACATCTGGACTCTAGGACTCTTCCATAGTTCCATAGATGGTGACGGAGGTAAAGGATCTAAGTTGTTGCTGCTCTGCGACTTTTACACCTAAACACATTACATGTATTCATCCATTTAACAAACATAACACACAGTAGATAAATAAATATCCTTACCAGGCATAGTACCACAAATCAATCTGACCTTATAGTGGTGTGCAGGTTGAACCATAACCATTACCCACAATCCCATGAGAAGACCTGCAGGTCGGGTTCAGGTCAGAATGTGACCAATCTTGCACAAAAGTTGCATCATGTGCAAAACTAGGCAATGATTTGTCAGGTTGTACATTAAAGCGTACTTTTGCCGGTTGGTTGGTGAGGGTTGTATTATTAACACAGACGCAGTGACAGTACCCTTTATGCAGTAAGCCAACACAGATCAGTTTGACACTGGAAAGACTAAATGCCCCTCATTGGCTCTTTCCCACAAGAATATTATCATATTTTCTCAGTGCATAACATCCCTTCACCCTGTGACAGTACAGATTAAACATAAAAGTCCTCAAATACACAGGAATTACTGCCAGGATAGAAACTGAACCAACAGATGCTTGTTGGTCCAGCCAATCCCAGACCACTATCACGACATAAACATCCGGGTCAAACAGGTCACTTCGTCTTTCTCCAATCTGCCTCTTGTGTATGAGGTGTTAGGCACTCAGCGTTCTGCTACACATTCTGAATCAAAATTCCAACACACGTTGTTAGCATACATTTGTCTTTGGACCAACCGTGTAGTGCTGAAGGTAACCTGGTGCTAAGCATACAATGCAGAACTCCCATAAGGACACTGCCTTTTTTAGAATTTGTAAATGAGAGAAAAACAAAGTGTTAAAAAATAAGTGTTAACTCCTTCAGGGCTTTTGATTTAAGCCTCTTTTGTATTTTGATTTTCACATTTGTACATATTTGGATTTTTATTTATATTTGTGTTGTTTTATGGTTTCTCTGTATTGTAACTTTACTTATGTTGGTGATTATTAATTTGAAGTCATTTTTACTTTTAATAATGACCATTTTGATTGATCGATTTGTTCGATTGTTGTACAACAAATATATTCATAATGAAATGTTAAAATGTTTATTATTGTATTACCTGTTTTTAGTTCAGGTTTTGTTTTGCATTGTGCTGTCGGACTTCCTGGATCATCCCTCCACAATAAGGTACAGTGAAATTAACCTTTTTCCCCTTTCAGAATAAATGAACATGGAGTGAGACTGAAAACCATTTTTAATTGGCCTGTATTATCTTTCATATTTGCGTTTATTTGTTTATCATTGCAATCTAATTAGTTTAAAATGTACCTAAAAGTTTGCTAAACTTAACAAATCACACTTGTTACAAATGCATTGATTTTAATAGAAATAATCCACAGCTTTGTGGGCATACCCAATGTTCTGTATATGTGTTTAACTGAAACACGTTGTAGGTAAACTTAATTCATCGAGTCTTCACAAAACCTCCTGGTGCTAAGTTTAGATAAACAGACAGGATGCTAGCAGTTGGCTAACTGTACTTTGCCAAGTTCAATGACGTGAGCAGCTTGTGGAATTTCCCATCTTGCACCCAGTGTTCAGGTATTTATTATTTGAACTCATGCCCAGTCAAAGTTTTGCATTGAGCCCAAACCGTAGGAATAGCACACACGCCCAGGTGTTTACATAGAGCTGATATTATGAGCTAGTTGACTGGAGGACGTTTCCTCATATTCTGCAGTTAAGGAGGTCACGATCACCACTGAGCACGAATTAGATGATATCAAAATATTAATTCTGAAAAAAAGAAAAATATATATATAGCCTTTATAACTATAATTAACTTATAAACTGAGTATTACACACTATCACAGCAGTGGAAACCTAACCCTAACCCATGTAGACCTTTTACATTTGAAATATGCTAATAATGCTAACATTATTATGAATATAGTGACGTATATCCCTGTACAACATACTGGTGTATACCACACCCCAGTGTTGCATGCTGCTGTTGGTGCTCTACACTATGGCGTATGAAACTGTGATATACCACAGCATACCATGGAATGCCATAGCATACCTTAATGTAGTTGATTTAACATACCATAGTATGTATTTTATATTATGCATCGTGTTATAGTGAATCCCTGCATAGTCATATTGTGACATATTTCACCATCAGGTAAGCATACCATAGTGCAGCATTCTGTACTATACTTTAATGGAGCATACTGTAGTTTTCCCTAATGCAGTTGTAGTATTGTAATAATGCATGATGTACTAAATTACGTAACAAATGAGTATAATGTTTATCCTTCATAGTAGTACAGTACAGTACACATTTATAGTGTAGTATAAATATTACACAGTAAGTGTTAATCCTAGTATACACATTATATATAGAATATACAGTATAATACAATCCAGTATAGTACAGCATGGTATAGTATAGTATAGTCTGGTATAGTGTATTACAGTATATTGCCAATGTGTCTGCAGAACAGACTGCTACTCTGGTCAGTATGTGGTTTTAAAAGAGTGAGCGGCTGCTCTTTGCATTCCACTCAGCCACTGTTGACCCAGAGACTTTGCCCCTGTCTCTGTGACTGATCAGCCATTTATCAGCTCTGTATCTTGTGACTGGAGGCTGCTGTCACTGCCTTCCTCCCTCTGAGTTGCCTGGAGACTGTTGCTCCTCGATCCACTTAAGGTACAAGGACAAACGGGATGAAGCAGTAATCCGCTCTGGAATATTGTGTCACAGAACATGGTTTCTTGGTGGAATGCCTCTGTATTTCTTAATATGAAAAGGGGAAAGTCAAACTTTCTCAATTTAACTGTTTAAATTTAATCATGCACATGCTGTTCACCAGCTGGTAACAATCTCATGTCGCAAATTGTTAATTTGACTCTCAGTATGTTCAAACTGTTGAAGATCAGTTAGCATAGATGAGTCAGACTCCATCAAATCCTTCAAACCTTGAGAGCTAACAGCACATTCAGCACCACATCAGGTTTGAGTCAACAACCAACCTCCCATCACTTCTCCTCATCAGTGAACTCCACACAAGAGTAACTTCAACAATTGAGTAATTAATGCACTGACAATCAGTTAGTGTGAATGCTTTCACTGTGGTGGCTTTCTAGATTTGGAATCACAGATGTAGGTTTGTCAAAGAGCATAAGGATAAATATGTCTTGGGGCTTTTCAGCCAAGGTTAAGGAGGAACGTTCACACCAAACCTTCTGCTGCTGCTGCTGCAGACAAAGCATTTGTTTCTTGCTGCATTGAAGGCATCAATTAATTCACATTTTATTTTGGGTTATATTCATTAATTTGCTCAAAAATAATTAGAGATGACACAATCAGGTTTAAAATCTTGATCTGTTCACACCAAGTTCCATCTGATACATAAAATATAATTAGCTAAATGTATCTGATACACCAGCATCCTAACCTTTAATTTAAAACTATTGATAATATATAAATAACAGAATGCTGCTCTTGAAACTGATCAACAAAAACACCATGTCTAATTGTAATTGTACAGTGTTCCTGTACTGCACAGCACTGTAAAGAAATGACTGGATTCTGTTTTGTTTTGCTTTAGGTGATACCCCTTCATTAAAATATACACGTATTGGGCTGTTCCATCACCTGACATCTCAAAAAATCAACCAACGTCTTCAACATTATCTTCACTAGTGCAGTGCCCATTCTAAACATACCTGTTTGGAATGGGCTGTTTGCTTTGCCTGCGATGATGCTGGTAATAGTTTTCTTTCTGAAACTGTAAAAGTGACCTGCAGTAATTTAGCTGCATCAAGTAAAGACCTGCTGCTGGACTCAGTCCACAGAGCTGTGACGCTGCGCCCCCTCTGCTGCACAAAGAGCTGTTCACCTGTTTCTTAAAAAGTTCAGTGAAGCTCGACTCAGTACGAAGAACCCAGAACTGGAGAATCAGTGTCGAAGCGGCTGTTGTGAATGCGCTGTTGTCATGATCGACAAAGGCACTTGAGTTGATGAGTCCCAGCCATTGCTGCTACAGACCACAAGTCACCTGTTTTTTCAAAGTTTATGAATATTTAACGTATTGTGTGTCCAAATCGCACCAACACTGCACTTCCTTGGACCCTCTACAATGCATGTGCCAAGTGTGAAGCTGATAAGATGAGCAATTCTAGAGATCCACATCCAGACAGATAGAGATTTCTGGAATTATTAGATAGAAGAAGGATCTTTGAACTAGGCTGGTGTAGGAGTGACTTTAAATAGAGTTTAAATGAATGAATAGTTAATTTTACTTTGGCAGCAGGGCTCTGCCTCATCCACACCTTTAATCATCTATTAAGAATACATACACATTGTCAACCTGTCCCGTCCTGTTTGTCTTCCCATCATCCGTTCATCCCTCTCAAGAGCCTGACAGACAACATCTTTCACCTTCACCCCTCACCTCAACACATCAATTTCCATTAAAACCTTTAAATTACACATTGTTGCCGTGTGGTCCAGACCAGTGAACCCAGCATCACTGGATATCTCAGCATTTCCCAAATGAAGACTATAAATTTGTTCCCAAACAATTCATATCCAGATAAACATATAACCGCTGTCTCTGGGCACCAGCCACTAAAGAGCCTGTGGGGACTTTGTTTTGGCTCCACAAATATGATGAGGACAGATAGGACTGCTCCTATTTCCCTTTGATTTCTCCCTTCATTTCTCCTCCTATTTGTCTGCCTTGTCAATTCCAGCCTCCCCAGGCAGCTGTATGGAAGCATGTAGCCCGCCTCATTGTTTTCGTTGAACCAACTATTTCATCCTCCTTTATAACCTCCGGATACATGAACCAGGCTCCATTTGGCACAAACATATTCATGGATCGAAAAAGCAATAGAAAAAAAGAGAGAGAGAAAATGGGTTGAGATAGGAGGAGGGGGAGAGGTAAGACAGACATATGACTTGAGGCCATGTTTCCAATCTAATCCTCTGTTTGTCTTACAGGATCTCTACTCTTAAAGGGCTTGACATCAAATTCAATAAGAAGATCTCAGGCTGGCATAACTCGGAGCTCATTGGCTTTCAGTCCCTGTTCTCTTTCTCTCCCTCTATCTCCGCTTCATCCCATCTCTCTGTGCACACTCCTACCGCTCAATACTGTAGGGTTTTTGGAGGTCACAGTGATGAGTGGGCCCGCTCTGATCTGATTTAAAAGGGCAGCCATGATCTGAGTACATCACACTGAAAAGTTAACCGTAAAAAATGTTCTTCATGCTCATAAAAGCATTCGCCGCATCTCCGCAGCTTTGAAGCGTGGCTTTAATGTAAGCTCCTTGTTTGCAATTTCAAGACGATTTATTTATTCCGGTGTATGTGTGTTCTTGACTGGGTCCAAATTCATGTAGAAACTCCTGTTTTTCCACACGTGCTGGTGTGAACAATCCTCCTATGCACAGTCCTTGAGTATGGTCACCTTCCCCATTGTCACACGTCAAAATATAGCTGTGGATGAAAGGAGGGGCAAGCGGCTGGGGGTAGGGTGGGGGTAGAGGACAAAAGGAGATACAGAGGAATGGAGGGGAGAATAGCAAAGGTGGCGGCTGTGGTGTTAGTCATTATGTACGAACCAAGGTGATAAACATGTCTGCATGCCTAAACGCAGAGCTTTTGGGAAACGTGCTGCACCTTAACCAGATGTTCTGTGCTATCTTTCAGGAGTGGCTGGGAACAGCTGCTTCGATTTGGCTATATATATATATATATTTCACAATCTCTCTCCTTCTAAATTCATTTTTACCTGGTTCTAGATTCATAATGATTCTTTGCACATTACCAGGTCTCCAGTGGATCAATGTGCAATTGCAGGAAGGAGAAAGGTTGCAACGGAAATGACTTATCAGCAAAGTAACAAAAAGCAATGGGAGCGCAGCCCCTGCTCCCACACCAACAATAAGCACACACACTCACGTACCTCTCCCAATGGAGTCAGGCAGACTAGACTCACATATTCAACGATACAATCCCTCTGCCCCTGCGCTTTCACCCCCGCTACCAGGGGCATGGCCGTATACAAGGTTTTTTAAATGCTGAGGTTTAAAAACTGAATAGTTCAAGGGCAAACCACCATCCCACACATATGTGGAAAACAATAGATTTTCTCCACATACTGTATGTGTACTTTAGGACATTTGGGAGGGGCAAAAAACTATTAACAATACAAAAATGTATAATTTAAAACCATGTCAGATGGCAATAGCATAAAGGAAAAAATGCATGAAAATCAGCTTAAATATTGCAATTAAACTGACCCCATATCCACAGTTATTATCATATATCCATACATATCTCTGAGGTAATTAGACCTACATTGTTTAAATGTGATCAGTCATTCATTGTTTGTGTTGCACAGGGTCATAATGGTAATCCTATCCTGAGCACTGCAAAATCTCTAAAATGGAAAAATGGTAATAAGCAAAATTCAGGCATGAAATTCATTGAATGTCCGAACAATGGGGTCCAGATTTTCTTCAGACTTTGCCTTTCACATATAAAGAATGCAGCAGGAGATTCTCAGCTCAGACGCGATTCAGGTGAGAGGTGGTACTGCATGCAGGAAGCAGCACGAAATCTATACAGTATATTCCACAGTAGAGATTGTGTCTTTTCGTTTGCATCTTATAAACACCGGCGTCGATGTGCTGCTCAAATCTTGTATTTTCAAGTTCAAATTTTGATTGTTGTCTTCTAACTGTATGGCTCCTCTATCTTTAGATATTGGTATTCTTTATGGTTTTTCTAGTTTTGCACGCCCACACTTAGATAGTTACTCTTCCTCTCTCAACCCGTCACTTTCTCTCTTTCTTTTCCTCAGTCTCCCCATCTCAATCCATATCTCTCTCCCTCCCAAAGCTGAGCTCTGATTGATGCATTGTTTTTTTTTTCATTTTCATGTGAAAGTAAACACTGGGTCAGTTTATATTTATATGCAAATGTTAATAGGCTCTGGTAGGACATTCTTGCAATGAAAATGAGATTACAGATGTGCAGCTCATTTAAACACGCAAACTGAATTTCTACGTTTTTCAGTCTGATATTGGATTGATGCAATTATTGTTAACTGCTAGACAGGTAGTTTAATGCAGGCAGCCACTGTTTAACGTAGCACGACTAGTAAAGAGTAAATAGTTTGTAGTAACGACTAATTCACTCCACCACACACAGAAGTGATCAAATCCAAAAGTCAGTTATCTTGGCATTTGCAGCAGGAAGGTTATTTTTAGGCAATTATTTCCCGGCTTGTCTTCTATTGGCTTTACCTCAGAAAGAATGCAAAAGTGCTGACCATAGTGACCTTGATGGGGTACAGCCTTTGGAACGTACAGAGAATTGATGGCAGGTTAACATGGGGGATGGCATCCCCACTCATTCAACTCAAATTGGCGACTGTGCCTAAAATATCTATAATCTATAACCTCTGCTTGCACCAGAAACCAAACAAATCTGAGAGTCTACAGTTGTGTGAGCATGGATCTGTAGCTTCTTTAGCTATGCTACTTTTAGCTGAATGCTAACATCATCCTAATACACTCAGTGATATTGTCAACATGTTCATTGTTTAGCAGATATAATGTTTACCACGCTCACTCACATGACCCTCTCTCTCTGTATTTGTGTGTGTACTGGACCATTTTGAGCATAGATCTTACGAAGTGAGGACAAGTTTAGAAAGTGAGGACATTTTGTCCGGCCCTCAAATTTTCAAAGGCTTGTTTTAGGGTTAAGACTTGGTATTAAGGTTAGGGTTAGAATTAGGTTTAGTTAAGGGTTAGGGTTAGGCATTTAGTTGTAATGGTTAAGTTTAGGGTAAGGGACTGGCAAACACATTATACCAATGAGTCTCCTTACTAAGATAGAAGTACAAGAATGTGGGTGTGTGTGCGTGTGAGTGAGTGATTGAGTGAAGACACGTGTGCTGGGGTCAGACCAGAGCTCTACCCGCTGCCTCCCATCAGGCAATCAAGTCGCTATCCACCTGCTCAGACTGTGCACTTCAAGCCATTCTTGCAGTATTGCTTGTTGTCTGTTCCTTTTGGCCTAACCTGCTCTCCTCTTCAAAAGTCCCACCTACCCTGCTCCTCTGCCCTGGACCAGACTCAGCTCAGCTAATTCCTGCATTCTGCTCTGGACCTGCTCAATTCAGCCTTCTGCTCTTTGAACACTCTTCCAGCCTTCCCCTCTACTCTGCTCCTCCCCAGGTTAATATCCCATTTCCCTTTAACCCTGCAATAAATATTCTATTAAACTCCAGTCTCCTTGACTGTGCCCTGCACTTGGGTTCACTAGCCTAGCTGTACCACATTTGCTAATTAGCCCTAAACATGAGGTACATCTGAGTCTAATGGGAATAACATTAGCTTTGCTATTTGGTCATAAACCAAAGTATTAGATCATTTGGAAATCTGACCTGATGATGGTCATAGAGGAGAATTCAAAGAATAATCAAAGTTATTTCAATTCACCCTGAGGGGAACATGAATATATGTTGAAGATTGCAATCCTAATTGATAATAGATATTTCAGTCTGGACCAACAGCCACAGCATGGCTTAAAAGGCAACAAGAAACCCAAGGTGATCACTCACTGCTCAGGATTATAGCTATGCTATAGATCATCTGCCTTTAGCGTCTATAAAACACTAAAGTACAAGCTTCAATCATGCTCAAGACAGCGTTCTGGTGCAAAAACCTAAGGGTGTGCACAATCCGGTGAACTATGTCATTGAAACGATAGTGCACTTTGACCAGAGACTTGCTGTGTTTGCCACATCAGTCCTTTGTTTCTATCTTGATTTGTGCATAGTGACAATTTCAATATCCTTGACTTTAGAGTGCTTTCAAAAAATGATACAGTCAGTCACCAAAGAGTGAAAACTGGCTATGAATGACACCAAATGTGTTTTTGATGGATTATTTGTTTTCTGTTGCATGCTACAATGTTGTAATCTACCAGTAACACTGACCTAGACTAATGAGTAGTCAATACCCATGTCCAGTTCATTATGTCTCTCATTCTTGATATATCTATCTTCTCTGTCCACTTTTGGAGGATGCAGGAGCAAAAACAATTGGTAGATTGTAACTGCTTTGTGCCGAGCGGGGGGGCATGAACAGGGAGCGGAAGAGAGTAGATGGGAGCTGGTCAGGGGGGCGGCTGTGCTCATTGATTTTCCAGGGATTGTGGCCAAGCAGTTTCCCACTGCTCTTTCAATAAAAGGTCTGCGCTTGACAATAATCAATGTGCAGGGATTCTTGCCTACTTGTTAGTACGCTCTTTTTCCTGCTCGAGGTTCATGGCCTTATTACACCTGACACAGCTGGCAACAAAGACAGTAATTGCCCCAGACACGGTACACTCAGAGAATCAAAATGTTGCTTTTCTTAACAACTCTTTTTATTGGGGTTGTCAGCAGTGAACAGTCAATTGATATTTGCTTTTTAAACTGTACACATTACCGTCCTCGAAGCACTGCCAAAGTACCTGTCGGTCCAGGATGTAAGAAAAACATTCTTGAAGAATGTCAAGGAAAATAAAAGTAGTGACACGTTTTATTGAAGTATAAAACAGTAAAAGACTGGCAGGAATGAATGAGGCCAATCTCAGGTGTTACTACAGCTGGAAACTCACCGCTAAATTGAATGAGTTGCAAGGACTAATGCTCTTAGGAGCCATCACACCTTCCTTGTTTGACCTGGACTTTCAGTTTAGTCCGAACCAAAATAGCAGGTGTGAGAGGTGCCTTGGACGACTATCCGTACCAATGGACCAAAATTTAGTTCGACCAAAAGAGGTGGTCTCAGCCCACATCAAACTAAACATTAATTTGTTTTAGAGTCATAACATTATTTTTGGACAGTTTGGATATTTGTTCCAATTGCAGGAAGTGGAGACAGCATTTAAAAATAGAAGAAGAGAAAGAAGCTGATGTGGCTCAAAGGATTGCTTGCAGTCTTAACCTCATATTAACAGTTTGAACAATGAGGTTATTATAGTGGTGATGTCATTTTCTCCATTCAAACAGAAAGACTACATTTTTTCTATGCACTTAGCAGACCCAAAAGCTCCAATCACAACCCACTGACTCACGTCTCCAAACCAATCAATGTCAAGTATAGATAGACCCAGCTCACGTATACGATGATGACAGGACCTGTGAATATGTCTTACACAATTCTTTAGTCAGCTCACTAAGTTACAGCGTGAAATAAAAACTAACAGGATGAAATGTAAACAATATAACAAAGACGTGAACCTTGGCCCAGACTTTCAGGTGTGAAAACACGCGTACATACAATTAACGTTCTCCTTAGTGAGCTATTTGCTAGTTTGAAAAAAACACGGATGAACATTACCAAACACTAATACATTTTCTCTAAACATTTTCTCACCCCAGTTTTTGGCTAAAACCAAATGTATCATCGTCATCATCATTATCTGACATTAGATCCCTGTCAAAAGTGGAACAGTTCCAGCCATGACATTAGAAAACCCTTTAATGTGTTTAATGCTTCAATATTGCCTGCAAACGATGTTGCAAAAATGTAAATGACCCTTGGTAGGAATAAGATTCATCACCACTGAAATTGTCATGTTGTGTCACAGAAAATTAGAAAGAGATTTCAGGTGCCGTCCTCTACCATTGGAAGCTGGGTTCAGATGTTGCTTGATGATCCAACAAGCACTTTGTTCAAAGCAAACTGAGCCTTATACTTTGTACGGATACTATAGGCTGTGGCTGTAAGTGCCGTCCTCGGGGGCAGTTGTACTGACACACACACTACACATTTCATTCACAGACTCTAACTGGTGACATTTTGGTCACAAGCCTGATTTTAATGCCCTTTAGGCTCCCCCATTGTGACACACCATTAATTCCCGAAGCACAATCATGTAATCATGTCGTACTCTATTAAGTGAATGTACTCACACAGAGTGGGCACCCTTTGAACAATTTTATTGACGAAATCATAAAGCAAAGGCTTGTTTTCCTGTGAGTGTCTCTCGAGTCTGTCAGCCCATTGAGTCTGGCTCGACACAAACAGCAGTGACAGAGCAGATGCTGCTGAATGAAAGCCCTGTCAAGACCAGCGGCCTAAGACAGTCCCTCCTTTCTTCTGGAGTCATTCTATGCTTTCTGAGAGCCCTCCAGCCACGCCGGCTCTTCCTCATCATCTGTCGGTGGCAGACGTCAGGTCAGCTCAAAGAGGCAGCAGGTGGTCTGTATAGCGACAGTCAACCTCTCCGCTCCTGACTGGCTGAACTCTGAATCTGCCCGACTTCCAAGAGTCCCGTCTCGACTATGTGAAGTGAACTGTGCAGCTTTGCGGGCCACCTGTACCTGCACTGACAATGCAAGTCAACTGCTGTTGATCTAATTTGACAGTAGAAAGTCCCTTTACTTCTGTTAACCCGACAGTTACTGCGAGCTTCAGTTGAGAAGTTGCATTTGGTATTGAGTTTCACAAGTATGGTTTTTTTTCAGTTTCTTCAGTTCACTCAAGCATAAAACCGAGAAAAAAGCTTCCTTTGAGTCGTTCTCCGACACAGAGGGAAAAAAACTCTCTTTAGAGGTTCAGACAGAATCTGTTGTATAAGATCGACACTTAAGATGGCATAACAGGAATCAACTGCTTCACAGATGCACAAAAAAAGTCTCTTCAATATTTTTTTTACATTTATATAATTATGACTCAATAGCTAGATTATCCAGCAGACAATGGAACAGTGACTGATCAGGCAGAGCATTAGTCTCTTTTCTCCCATCACTATTGATTTAGAAATACAGATTAGCTCTTTTTATCATGCTACTCTGGCTGCTCTGTACTTCAAAGTAGACTGAGTACATCTTTCAAGGGCAACCTAATACAATGGCTGCCAGTGAAACACACTGTATGGCTAAATCGGTGCTATTTAATCACAGCACTGTGTCTGTAAAACTACCACAGCTCTTTTCAAAATCCTTTATCTGTACGATTTCCAACATGGTTGATTTAGTGACACTGTAACCAGCAGGTGGATGTATGAAGACAAAACACATTATGTGCACAGACAACCATGAAACACCTTAAAAGGTACAGAATATTGTGCCGTTCGTGGGGTAAAGTATATTGTGGGGTCCAGACATGAACTCTGGAAATTGTTCCCACAATGGGGTCAACACTTTGTCCAGAGTTTGCCTTTGACATATGGGCAACGCAGCAGGAGACAGGACGTTACATAAAGATTCTGCTGCGGAGATCATGTGTTTTTGTTTACGGCTCATTTGTAGAATATCCATAATTTTCCCCTGGAAGCTGGCAGGAGAAACTCCGGAGAATGTCCGCAGCAACTTACTTGGACATTTGCGTTCTCACCTACAGCCCCTCTGGATAATTTCAGGAGATTATCCGGAGTTAAGTTTATGTCAGAGAGCAGCTATCGATGTTAATGAAGGCTACAAAGCACATTTACTGTGGCTGCTTCACAATAAAAAACACCCCATGTTTGACTGGTTGATTGCTTTTAATGTGAAGCAGCCATATAATCGTTTTTTAGCGTTAGTAGTAATTCTGGAGTCCTCTCATGCTCTTTTCCCAATGGCTGAATACCCCTTTAATACAACTCTGACAGCAGTTTTAGGTGCATGATCAGAACAAACAGCACTGAAAAGAATGACATTGTGAACAGTGGTGTTTTACCAATGACAAATGTCAGGGCTATCATTAATACAACAAAGTCCAATAAAAACTGACTTGGCAAATAAATCATGACGACCTAAATGTCACTCAAGCGTCTGTTCCACTGAGAGGACGAATCGTAGCGGCGGACAGACCTGTGTAGACAGATGTGGAGACTGTGACCTTCCTCACATTAATACATGAAACAAACAGAAATGCCACATTTCCATCTTGTTTCCTACACGGTTTCCATCGATTTGAGGCTGGAATAGAGCTCATCGTTTTGGAGCCGCTTCTTCTGCAGCGGCAAATGAGACCAGTCTGTGAAATTAGCACTGTTTGGATTCATATCATATTATTTTATGTAATGGTATTAAATTAAAACACATATCAATTAGCTTTTTCTCTGTTTGTTTGGAAATTTGGTGTAAATATTGTGCTACATTTGGATGGAAACCTAATTATTAACTTGATGTAATAAAAATAACGTAACCACACGCATCATTAAATTATGAAAAATATACCATATAATGAACTAGAATGGCACTCAAGAGTTTACATGTCTCCACCAAGGCCCAACTGTCCCCTTATGAAACCACATTTAAATTCACAGGATCCCAAATTTGACCCAATCTTTGGAAAACTACAATCAAAATTTCAATGCATGGCTTCAAGGAGATCTATCCCTCAGAGGATGCATTTTGCTTTCCAAAGCAGAAAGCATATCCAGAATTACCTGCAGATTTACCTCTAGATTTCAAAAAACAGATCTCCAAGGCCATTGATAATATGCTTTAAAATTTTGTGTGGGATATATTAGAAAGTCTGTCTTAATGAACTCCTATAAAAATAGTGGCCTGAACTTTCTTGATTTTCCCACCCTCAACAACACCGACATCAATCTGGAATTGTATTCCCAATTACATATTCTCAAAACTTGGAGGCCTTAAATTCCTTTCTTTTTGCAACTATAATGATGAAAACATCCCCCTAAAATCAACAAACTTTTACAAACAAATTCTCTTTTAATTTACAAACACAACTTTTTCCCTCATAGATATATCTGGAAAAATATAGACTATCTTGGACAACTGGTTTGTTCATGGGTTTGGTTTTGGTTACACAACCTTTAAATTCTAGTGGTATATTAATGTCCTACTCTGAATTCCTAAACAAATACGGTATTCCTGTACCACTGGAGGATTATGCCTTAATTCGTAACACAATACCTTCCGGTGTTGGTCTGCTTCTTAGAAACATTGTGTCTTTATTATCACTGGATCCTGTTGTTTCTGATGTTGGTCAAACTGTTGGTCAAAAGAACAATAATAACCTGCTTGTCGTGATCCCCTGTCATTATTTTGTATTTGTTTTGTTAATTGTTAAGGTTGCTGTTTGTCAATAAAGCATTAAACACAGGTGACTTCTTCGTGCTTCTTCACAGAATGCTTTGTGTGTGGGTGTGTATGCCCCCTAGAGTTTCCAAGAATACTGCAACAGTCAAATGGGTTGAGCATGTAAGGCCCCGTGTTTTTTGCACCAGTGATGACTTTACAGATTTAGTGCAGTGGCACAGGTAGCACTTCAGGAGATATTGGCTGACTGAGATTAACTGGTTTAGTGGCCAGAGTGGTCACTAAGAGAAGAGCTCATTTCTACATTATATGGTCATATAGTCTAAGTAACTAGCAACTATTGATAGAAAATAATACTGGATTAAAAATTTAAGAGTAGTAGATTTATAAAGTAACATGAAATTGCAACACTCAAGTAATGTAGTCCCTCAAATTTGAATTTGAATACAGTAATTGAGCAAATGTACTTAGTTACATTCCATCATTATTTACCCCACATCAGTACAAATAATACAATAATTATAATAAAATGACACAAAATATATGATTTAATTTCAGTTGTTTTAGTCTACATCTAGTCTCGTGTATGGGTGACTGAAGTTTATGGGGGCACCACGAAGCAATAATGCCTAGGGCACACAAATGGCTAGCAGCGGCCCTGTTGCACAGGCTCATTAATATCAGTCCCTCAAACATTGTTTCCATGAGGATCCGTGATTTATTCTGTGAGAAATCAATAACAATTTTGAAAACACCCTATCCTGCAATGTTAAAGAAAGTGGGTGGAAGAAGATCCTGGGTCTGCCTCCAGATCAGGATTCACACCCAAAGTTAATGGGTTCGTCCTTGGGTCATGTCCCACTCCTCCACAAAATTTCCTGGAAATTGGTGAGTAGTTTTTTTGCGTTATGCTTCTAACATACAAACAAACACAGACAAAAACATTACCTCTGCCACTCCTTGGTGCAGCTGCCTGTGGCTCTTGGCTACTGTATGAGTAAGAGCTTTCCTTTCACAATTGTTTGTTCTCCGTAGAAAGATTCAATGTTTTGCAAAGTGTAACACATATTGCAAATGACGTGCTGTTATGAGTCAGTGTGCTTGCTGTGATGCAGGCGCTTCACATTCCTCAAAACACGATGAACAGGAAAAACATACTAAGCTCCGCCTGTTCTGTTGTTGTCTGAATTCAGTCACACTGGCTTAAAAGGGATTATGCAATGCAACAGTATCTGCTTCCTGTTGCCAGGTCACAACTGGTCAAGTTGTCGCCCCCAGGTCAGGGCTCATTCTGAAGTACGTCTCATACTGAAAAAGTCGTATTTATTAATGTTTTACTCAAGTCTGACTCAAATCTGACTGGAGTCCACAGCTCTGGCTGTTATGTTCTACATCTCAGGTCATGCCAGACATTTTGTAAGACAAGACAGTGCAGTGAGCGAGCAGGGAGCAGCTCCTGGGCAGGGCTCAAATTACAATGAGAAAACATCTGTGGTTTATGGCAGTCTGGCATGGTTCAGTATTTGCCACACCCCATCTTAGGTTGGTTCCCAAATGTATTTAGTGTCGACTGTGAAGTAGAAGGAACATAGAGTGAAGTTGCTCAAGCTATTATTCGTCTATCCTGTATCTTCCCCATCTGACCTAGTTGATGCTAATGGCTTTACACTGCCCATTAACAAATGAACCAGGGCCACAGCACCAGGTTGACAAAAATCAGAGTGCGGTGAAAACCAACCTGATCCCCGAATCCTGTCTGTTCAGAAAACTATGATTTGACTTGTTTTGCATATTCAATTTACGTTCTCTAAATAAAACAGACATAAAGAATGATGAGCATCAGCTCCAACAACATGTTGAGGTTGATTTGTCCCGACACCGTTACACTTGTATTCCTACTCAGTGTCATTGTAGACCAAATGAGAGGCCATAAATGTTCAGCATTATTCTCACCAGGCCAAATAAATAGAAGTCATAGAGTAAAAGCTCCAGTATTAAACAGTGATGTTGTTGAGATCACTACTAGTGGAACATAATTCAACACATTCGTGAGGCAGGTCTTCAGCTCTTTATATGGCTTGGTTTACAGTTCACTGAAAGGATGGTCTTGTTTTCCACTTTCTCCCACAATCCAGAAATAAAGCAAAAATAGCCTGGATAGAAACGCTGCCAATCTTGAGCATTTGGAGTTTTTATAGCATCAAACAACTCATTAAAAACAAACTTAACTAGAAAAATGAACTCTTGAGCAAACATCAGTGAGATAAGCACTACCGGAAATGACAGTGACCATCTTGGACAAAAACGTCTTTGACTTTTACGTTTCAGTTTGGCAACTATTAACATGGAGGAGGCAGGGATTATAAGCTATACTACACCCAGCCTACAGGTGGCGATCTGGATCCTTTGGCTTCACTTTTGGGGAGCCCTCATATCGGCCATCTTAATATAGAGTTTAGGGCCTGCACACTAACTAGCAGCATAGTCTCATCTTTAGCATAGCCATGCTGTGTGTAGCCGACTATAAAAATAAGGTGTAGTCAGGCTGTTTATTTGCAGCTGATAGGAGGTTTAACCATCTCACTTAATACATGTATGTAGGGCTGACAGTTTCACGTGCACTAACATGCACATGCACAGACACAGAGCAGAGAGGCTCGGATCACAACACACACACAGAGAAGGTGACTTCCTTCTCTTCCCTGGACAGCATTACTCCACTATATCTTTAAGTAATAAATAGTCTTTGGCGGCTGTATTAATGTTTAAATGATGGATTGTATAACCTTTAATGTCAGTCGTCTGGTCAGTTAGTTGAATCACAAGATTACATCCTTCCTCCTCTGCTACACACTGAATTATATTACTGACACCGAAATGGTGCCACATTCAAGTTGAGAGTGAATTCTTTGAATTTCCTTCCCACTGAGTGTTCTACTCACAAATGCATGGAATGAGAGTAATGTCAGCTGCCTGAGGATAAGAAGTTGCTGTGTGATGGTAGGTAGTCCACTCCCAGGGATGAGGGAGAGTGTTAAGAGACAGTTGGATGTGACCTCATTTCTAGGCTTTACTGTTATTTCTCAATGCACACGAGAGCCCGGAAAGCCTCTGCTTTACGTTACACTGTTTTTAGATTAAGACAGCAGAGTTAAGAGAGTGTGTGTGTGTGTGTGTGTGAGCATGTGACTATGTGTGTCTCCTCTTGTCACACTATGAATCTTGCCACTGCCACCGACCCCAGTTTAATCACCTCCCTTCATTGTCTGTCCCCGGCTGCAGGAAGGAGTGGATGGAGAAAGATTGCATTTCCTTTCAACAAACTGTCACCTTGTGGGTTTCTGTTGAGCAGAAGTGCTTTCAGGAGGCTAATAGGCAGCTGCTTGTTTTTTTAGTTGTTTTTTTTTCTTGACAAAATGAATGGTTGTAGTTTTGGAGGTGGTGGTGGTAGGTCGAGGGACGGCAGGAGAGATTTGTAATCCGAGGAGAGGTTCATCCCTAGGGTGTTTAGAAAGATGACA
The DNA here is from genome assembly GCF_022539355.2 of Hippoglossus stenolepis. Classification (NCBI taxonomy): domain Eukaryota; kingdom Metazoa; phylum Chordata; class Actinopteri; order Pleuronectiformes; family Pleuronectidae; genus Hippoglossus; species Hippoglossus stenolepis. Next base: position 19,683,266 of record NC_061499.1, on the reverse strand, counting down.
AGAGCCGGAGAGGCAGAGCGTGAAAAGAGAGGGTGAGATGCGAGCAGAGATAGTGCAGCGGAGGAAGAGTGAGGGGAAATTATGTGATTGGGTTTTAATGACAACAAGAGACAAGAAAAACACAAGAGCTTCTCGGCAAAGCTAAGGCGAGACTGTGAAGGTCGGGTCGGAGTCAACGATTCCGGCTTTGACTTTGATAAACAATTCCCTCTCTCTGTCTCACACACACCCACACACACACATATTTACTGTATACACATGCTCAGACATACTCTCATGTCTAGCTTACTCATACTTGCAGGAACCGACACACGCCAGATATATCATGTCGATATTGACCATAATTTGTCCAATCATTGATCCCTCTCTACATGTTATAACCTTATTCTAAGGCAGGATTGTGATCAGGGTCTTTGTGACCTCTAATAATTTTATTTGAGGAAAATTTAAACAGATTCAATAGTGGCTATTGGTACAAATGATCAACCGCTGTTGATATGATGTCCCTGAACAAGACACAGTATATGTCACCCTGCTCTCTGCGAGTCCACAGAGTAATGCTACACTCACAATAGCACGTGTTCACCCAGGCCATGAATCATTAACCATCTGCTGGTTGGGTGGAATGAGAGAGGGAGAGAGAGGAGGGGTGGGTGACAGAGAGAGAGAGAGAGAGAGAGAGAGAGAGAGAGAGAGAGAGAGAGAGAGAGAGAGAGAGAGAGAGAGAGAGAGAGAGAGAGCGCATAGAACAAAGTCTGCCTTTTTTATGGCATCTCTAAGACCCAAAACAAAGGATCTGTTTAGTTGCCTGGAGCATGATGGGAAGATAGAAAGGGGAGCGGTGGTTAGAGCAGCAAGAACAGAGGCTAGAAGAGGGTGTACATTTTACTAATACTTTGTTGTAGGACTTAGTAAATACAAATTATAATTTGTGTATCATGATGAACTACAGGCTGTGTAAATTGACACTTCAAGATAATAACAAAGGTTTTGGTGCAGTGGTTGTTGAGATGTCAACCTAGACCAGTAAATCAGCCCAGGCATTGTATCTGGTGATATTAGCAAATTAGTTACTATTAGTAATATTGTACTAGTGTTGAGTTGTAAAGTGTAGGTATATCGATAAGTAGAAAAAAGCTGTTGGAAATGCCAAGGAAACTATCTCCAGACATAAAGTGCAACTTCTGTAATATTAATGTCAGTTGCACCATCAAGGTGAAGTGCTACATCTAGAGCCCTGCACCAGGTTACAAGTTGTGTAAGGGGTAAACTAATTTTAATATAAGCAGGTGAGCCAAGGGTACCAGCTGAAGTATGTTTTTCTTCTACGGAAATCAGAAATTAAAATGATTGTGAAAGCCTCCACCTCCCTGTGTGCTCACCTGCAGGTGCTGCCTGCAGGTGAGCACACAGGTTTGTTGTCTGTGATGAGTAAGGCAGTTGCATGGGGCAAAGTCTTGGTTTCAGTTCAGGGCGGCTTTGCTTGCGATCATTCTCCATTCTGATCGCAAAAGAATTACTGACTTACTGTAGTAATAAGTCAAGAGGGCAGAAAATAGGTCAATCTGATAGTGAGCGCCCTCTGCTGGATCACTAGTTCAGACGGTCTGATGCACATCTAGACTGTATAGGCCTATTTAGAAAACAGGTCATAACAGTGTGAATATGACCTTTTTCCCCCACATGTCAAATTCTGAATAAAAATAATACACGAGCTAGCTAGAGTCTAATGTTTTTATCTTATTTTACGATTAAACTTAAATTTTCATTTTCTTCAGCTCAGCATTCATTTTTATTAATGTCTTAGTGCCAGTAAATGTACATTTGTAGCCATGGCAATAAGCAATGTGAATGACATGGCAACTATCACTGCGGTGGAATTTATCAGCATCTATGTAGCTGTGCCAAAATTGTTGTTACTAGACTAAATATAACTGGAAATGGACCCAAATGATGAATCGCTTCCTCTCATGTCCCCATGTTGGTGACATCTGTGATTCAGAGTAAAACATCTTGACAATTATTTTATTCATTTTTTATGAATTTTGTTTCAGAGATTCATCGTCCCTACAGGATTTATTTTTTCTGTTTTCACTCAGTGCACCGACAATAACTGTGTGAATGAATACACACAAGTAAGAGAAGAACAAGAAAACCACAACTTGGCTCCACGTGGTAGGAAACTGCCTGAACAAGTCAGAAGACAGATAGTGAGACTTCATTAGTGTGAGAGAGCGACCTGCTGAATGAGCTGACACACAGGGAAGAGCCGTACAACCAATAACAGAGGGTGCAGTGAAAGACTGTGCTCCTGCAGAAAGTGCCTCTGCACACAGGGATCTTCTGTGGAAACTGGTGTTTCACTTGATCGGACTTTGACAGTTTTGAGTCCAAGAAGAAACCCATTACTATTGAAACAGCACAAACCAGCAAAAAACACGTTTTTGCCAGAGAACATGAGAAGAGGCCTGGTGAATGTTACAGGACTTTGTCTGGTCACATGAAACCCAAAGTCAATTGGTTTGGATCAGATGGAGTCCTGCGTGTTTGGTGTGGACCTCACCAGGACCAGCACAGTGACTGAACAGCACAAACCATTAAACATATAGGTGCTGGTGTGCTTATATGAGGTTTGATTGAATAGGGGAGATGATATGATGACATTAATAAACCAAGTGTGAAAAAGAGAGTGAAAAGATGACTCAGTGTCTCAAGAAGCTTGTTAATGTTGTTATTGTCCAACATCACAATGACACTAAACACACAGCAAAAATCACCAACGTGTTTGTAAAGAAGAAAAAAGTGAAAACTGTTTCCTGTCCCCTGACTTGAATCGAATAGAACAGTACTTGCATACAACAAAAACCCCTCCAGCAAAGAGCAGCTGATAAGAAGAGAAGCATCTGTGAAGAACAACAGTACAACTCTCCACAGATTAATGCAACACTGGTATCATGAAAGCTCAAGAGGATCGAATCTGTCATCAAAAACAAAGGCGTACCTACAACATATATTTATATATATATATATATATATATAAAAGAAAAAAATAAATGATGGAGGCTGGGTTGACTTAAGTTGCAGATGGTTATTCAATATAAATCTTTCATCACAGTTTAGTCAATCATTTCTGCTCTTCTTGAGCTTTGTCTCAAAATAAATATATTTCTGGTAAATGCTTTAAACGATTTGTAACTATAACATTTTGGTAATATTGACCAGGAATGTACTGAGTGTTCACGTTGACTGTAGCTCCTCATGTTCTGGAGGGTTTGGCACATTCGCTAGAACCTTCATGGTTCCCACATGATGTCTGTGGTGATGTGTGACTTTCTTTTCTCTGGTATACTTTTACATTAGTGTGTTTGAGCATGTGACCTCTTTTGTCATTTGTTGTTTTACTTAATTCTGTTTTTATAATTTTTTTCTCCCTTGGGTGTGTGTGTGTGTGTGTATTATCTGATATGATATAAAACACAATCATGGTCCCCAGAACTTTTGATTACTTATTTGATGCTATAAAATTGCTATGAAACATCATGATTGACAGCTGATACTGACCCGTGATTGGTTGGGCGCATGTATCGACAGGACCTTGATACCTTGGCTCCGCACCCAGATTGCTACTGTGCAGACTCTGGCTCCAAATGACATTATATACACTGTATGGTGCATTTATTAATAAGGGTTCTGCCTTTGGTATGTTTAACCTTGTTGATAATGGAATAATCAAATGGGTCACACACACGTTCAGTGTTTAATCCCATAGTTTTTTACCTTATGCAAACCCATGTATGTGTATTGACTTAATGCACATCATCAGGGGAAACACTGCTGTCCGATTTCCCAGCATGTGTCAACACAAAAAATCGAATGCAGCACTTTTATTACATTTACTCGCTGTATTTGCATTTCCACACTTCTTCTTTCTGCCTCCTTTTACACTGTAAAATGTGGTGTCCTGCAGAAGATGACAACAGGGGCTGCAGTACACAATCAAAACATTTATTCAAGAGGGGCTTCGAAACTAAAGCAAAGTCATTCTGCTCTCAGCACAAAAGGGGGAAGCCCTGTCATGGCTCATTGCACATTGTTCCTGCGACGCCGGGTACATTCTGTACCGCCATTCATTCAGTGCCATCATTTGCATCAAATGTCCTTTGGAGTTTTGTTGTGATGCACGACTTTAATGAAGAATTGCAAGAAATAACTAGAAAAACTATCTTGTTTAATCTTTGTTTTGATGAACACAAGCAGGTTCACTGCTGACAGAGGTTTTCTTCCGTTTGTATTGGGAACAGAGTGACTTTGCTGTTGTCGAGTTTGGCAGTAATCTTTGATCCCTGAGTCTTATGATGATAACCACAGAATTTGTTACGCGACCGTTTAACTTCCCTTCTTGAAAAGTAACAAAAATAAAATTAAAGCATAGAGAAACATTTGCCCCCTAATGTTTGAATTCCATTACTAAACACTTTCTCCACAATTTCAAAGAGCGGAAATTATAAGTTTAAACTTTAGATAGGTTATAAGTGTAAAATAAATCAAATTAAATGAGGGTAAATGAGCCATGAGCCTCGACCGGTTGGGGTGAGCAGAGGAAAATGGGGAAGAGGGGAGAGAAGAAAGAGAGGGGGAGGGGGAGAAGAGAGACCAGGAACAGTTGTGTAACCATATCACCATACATCATTTATACTTACATATATCAATAATGATGGGTTTAGGGATAGATAGATATATAAACCTAACCCATATGTCTACAACATAATAAACGACTTACATAGCCGATCCATAGTGAGATTGAATTAAGGTTTTATGTGTGGCGCATGTTTAAAATGCATATATATGTCTATGTTAATATATAATAGAAAATATAAATATATAATAAAAAAATGTATTAGTACGCAATTTGCCCCAACACAAAAGTTGATTTTCTTTTACTTGTGTGTGTTGTTGGCAGACTTGCTAACGTTAACCACTGATAAATGGTGAGCTGGTGAGCATCCTCACACTGAGCCCCATGGTTTTACTGTGAGAAGGCAGTGTGCTGTCCCTGCAGGCTAACTTTTGATGGTCAGTACATCCAGACTGTAAATCTGGCTGCTTGTTTAACTCCGACATCTCATTTTCTGTTTTGGTTTATGAGTATAAATACAGAAGATGTGACGTGGGGGAAGTTTCAAATGATGTAAATAAATATGTTTGCTGCTGACAAAATAGTGAAGCAATATAACTGGTCACAGTTTTGAGGTTAACTCCCACAATACTCCCAGCAGCCACCCTTGGTTGAAGCAGACTTGCAGGGGCCCATTTAAACTGCTTTGTTCAGAACAAACGTCCTCGATACTATTCATAAGTTTGCAAGCAGCTATCTCCCGTAGAGCCACTGCATCATTGCATCATTGATGTATTTCATGTGTTTTAGTCTTTCAGCAAGCTTTTAACCAGGAATAACAGAGTGTTCACACAGTACAGTATCATGGCTGAGCTGACCAGGGTGCTTTCAGTCGCAAGCGAGAGAGGATTCACACTGATCCAGTTAGTGGCGGTGGTGATTCAGTGCACTCAGGGCTGACGATTCATTCATGCGCTGAACACCTTTAATTGCAATTTGAATGTATGAGTTTGTGAGCACAGAAAACCTGTGGAGTCTCACAATAAGAGCACGGCAGCCTAAATTAGTGGGTACGAAAAGTGATAGAGGGAGGTGAATGGCAGCCATGACAGGTATCACATGAACCATTTGAAAACACAATTCACCCCTGCAAGTACTGACATGTTCACTTTACATTAATGTGTAGCAGTAAAAATACATTATTGATTCGTTTAATGGGTCCTCTTGACAGCCTGAACAAAGAGAAATGAAAAACTAGCAGTCACACCAAGTTAGTACCGTGTGGTTCATGTTTAAACACCTCTTTGACAGCATGTAGTAAAGAAGTACCAGGCAGTTGTGTTGGATTGTGGTCTACCAGAGGCCCCGTACACACCTGGTATGAACATGTGGTTTTTGTGACCTGATCTCAAGCGGACAGCTCTAAGTACAGGTGTGAACGCACTCAGATCGGATGTAGATCCATTTCATGCCCGACCACATTCGGAGGTGGTCTGAGGCCACATGTCTCCACATTCTTTCAACAGTTGGAGTGTGAATGCGCCCTGGGCCACATATGAAGGACCTCCTACTCAGCTACGATATCAACACTGATCACCACGTAACGATCCATACTTTCCTTGAATTGGTCAAATCTTTTTTCACAGCTGCACAAGATTCATTCAGACTCTCCGGACTCTTTCGCTTTTTTGTGCCGACACACACAGACACACCATCGGACATCGGACACACTTGTGTACTCAGACTGGATAAAAACAACATAACTTGGTCTTCGTGAACAGATATGACGTACGTGTTTGTACAGAGCGATCTGAGATACGATCACAAGACGCATGTGGGATCACATTTTAATACCAGGTGTGTACGCACGCACTCAGAGCTGTCCACTTGTGATCGGATCACAAAAACCACATGTTAATACCAGGTGTGTACAGGACCATACAGGTGTATCTAATAAACCAAATAATAACAAATATAAATATAAAATAATAATAATCTGTGGCTTTGATATGGTTAAAATCTATGGAAGCTCGCTAGTGGAGCATGAATTTATCTTATTCAAATTGTATAAATATATCTAAAGAACACTAGCACCGCCAAAGATGATATTTTTTTATTTTGCTTTACATATTGTGTTTTTCTGTAATATTTACAATCATAATTTCCCCTTATAGCCTTGCAGTTACCACAACACATCACTAAATAAAACATCTTGTATACTATAGGGCTGTTTTTCAGAAAAAGCTGCTTCAGGTTGTTTTTTTGGCAGCAGTAGTCACAAAAAGACCTTCTGGGTGGGCCTTCTTTTAGTGCCATTATGCATAAGATAATGCTCTCTATGTGCATGTGTGTGGCAGCAAACAGCAGTGTGTTGCAGTAATGGCAGGGGGCAAGGATCGAGCATAGCTGCAAGCTGTCACACTCCTGACTTAAAGAGGCAGTGCATTAACTCTGCATACACACATACACACCCAGTTACACACCGGCTATTATACCCAAGCAGCGAGTCTGGAGGAAATGAAGCGTCATTGTCACAGGCGCATCACAAACACACATCACAGTCTCAAGTGATACCTTTTGTTGAGGAGGGCAACAAAAGACAGGGGGACAACAAGAGGAGGAGATGGCTGCCTAAGGGAGACAATGAATGAAAGAAGTGGGGATGGAGGGAGGAGTAAGAGGACAGAGGTGGCGTTGGTTTGTTATGGACAGCAGGGAGAAAAATTGGGACTGGATGAGAAAATGCTGATTTGTATGGTATTTAACCACTGGGTCCATGCCAATGTTACTGTGTAGGTGGTGGTATAGGGAATATATGCACAAGGGCAGGATATGCTTTAGGTCACTTGCATGAAAGCAGCAGTAACCTTGTCTTTTTTTTTATCTAGGAATGGTGGTTTTGCATAAACAGCCTTTGCACAAAACCAGGGACACTCTTCCTGCCAGAATGTACAGTACATCTTGGATTTATGGGAGCCCAAGGTCATTACCATGTCCTTCCACTGACCAAACCCTGTCATCTGTCCTTCACTTTTAAATCCCAGCCTCTCCGCTTAGATGGCTTTGACATTCACATCACAAATACACCTTCTACCCGTCTTGCACACACTGCTGTGCATGTCCATAGACAGGCATACATCCAAGATAGAGCCACCCACCCACACATCCACCAAAGCAGAGCGGAGAAGGGCTGTGGATGCCTGATACCTCACCGTGCTCTGACAGATACCCAGTGGCAGGAAAGTGGCCGAATGCATGTGCAAGGATGGGGGTGGGATTAGAGCTATTTAAAGCTGTATGTGTCTGTCTCTCGAGGCTCAAGCACCAGATACGTTCTCCCCCTCTTTCTCTCTTTTTCTTTTTCTCCACAGAAAGCATCCCTTGCTCCACTGTGGCTTGGTAAAGCAGGCATGCAGACCTCTGCTCCTGGGCTCAATCCACTTATGTAACATCGTCATTGGTGGAGAAGGAGCACCATCTGGGCCTCAGGCTACTGTACACATTGTTCTCGGTGGGTGTGTGTGTGTATGTGTGGCTTTGCCTTTGTGAGCTTGTGTAGCAGAGAGGGAAAAGGGTATTACTGTTTATCATCTGTTGTCTAAGTCATTAAAGGTGTTACAAGTATCATTCTTTTAAATGATTCTATCAGTGTAACATTAATTCTGGTGTTTTATAGAAAGGATAAGGCCAGGAAGATGAACAGCGTTTATAATTCAAGACCCAATTTGCCATAAAACCATGGGTTCCAAGGTTGCCTCAGCAAAAACTGTGGATGATGAATGAGATAGATTGATTTGTTTATCTGCCTTCTCATCGGGTATCTCATTTCTATTCACAATATAGGACTTTTAATAATGTTGTTATTGCTGCTGTTTATGTCTATTTTCTATTCATATGTTCCTCTATGCCCTACCACTATGAGTGGGCTCAAAGAATATTCTGATCCCTTCACTTTTTGCACTCTTTATCATCATTTTTTTAATTTGAAATGGCCCAGCAGGTTCTTCCACGTTTGCAGAGGACTTACTGTATTGAAGCTCAGATTGATTGTTGTGTTCTTGGTCATCTCCCTGACGAAGGCCACTCTTGTGCAGTTAGTTGCTCAGGTTTGCCAGTCCGCCAGCTCAAGAAAGAGTCCTGGTGGTTCCAACTTCTTCCATTTAACAATTACGCAGGACACCTCTCCTGGGAACATTCAAAGCTTCGTAAATGGTTAAGAGTTAGGGACTAAGACATACTAAAATGACTGAAGCTGCCATTTGTCTCGGGTGGGTCAAATCAATTTCAGCTTTACACCCCATGTTTTTATTCTATTTGTCCTTAACTATAACACTCTGCAGTGCACATTACCGACAGTTTGTGCACTCTGTTTATTCTCCTGTAGAGACCTTGTAGCTAAATAGCAACTGTATATATTGACTTTCCATGTATTTCTACTTTGTCTTAATTTGGCTTCATATTTTGCCTCTAAAGCATTTAGCTGTGCTTATACAGCAGCAACTAAGGATATCTCTGTATGAACTAAACAGCTTAAATGCAATTACTTTCTAAATGTTGTATTAAAACTACATTTAAGTGAAGATGAGTTATCATTTCCTGTGCACTGAAGGTTTGAAAGTTCCACACATCCATATTTAAATGACTCTAGCATTGTTCCCATTACGGGTCGCTGGCAGTTGGAGTACTTCCAAGGTTAAGATGGATATGAAACTGTTGGATATGAATCAGCAGAATAAAAGATGAACAACCTTGTCAGAAAACGCCTTGTGCTTTGAGCATGAAAGTTCATGTGACCTTGGTGACAGAATGTGTAGCAAAATGATACGTGCAGTCCTGCACACCTCCTAAATCCATGTAGGCCAACTTCTTGCAATGTTTTTTGCCATGTATTGCAACCAAAACAGGGGTTAGAGGCTATAAAGAACCACTTGACATCACATGACCAAGGTTCTTTGTGGATGACCCAAACACTCCAGACATCCAGGTAGAGTTCAATGATTCTGATGTAAGATCCAGATTCTTACGGAGTCTCTAACAAGAAAGACAGCACACAGAAACATGACGTACCTGTAGGAGATAAACTTGCTTTTAATAATGTGTTTGCATGTGCAAGATGGCTGCCTAACGTATCCTGCATCTGTGTTGAGTGTCGATTGTGCACTTCCTCTGAAATTAACACTAGATGCACTAATAGACACTAATAGACCAAGTCCACAATTACCTGCATCTGTGCCATGTGTCATTGTTGCTGCACAGTGACAAACATTCTTGTTCCTTGACAAGTGTAAATCAAACAACAGGCTCCTTTACAATAGAAACCAATGGCTCGTGGGTATAACACTATTAAGTGCTGTTGGCCTAAGCATAGTTCTTAGAATAAATGAAAGGTATGACCATAACATAAGCCTATAGTTCTGTACCTCTAAATCTTCCAGATATCTAAGTTTAGGGAATACTAAAATATTACATAAACTTGCATTGGTTAAAATCGATTGTATTTATATACACAGGTTTTGCATAGTTTCTATAAAGCGCATTTTATCTATCACACACAATTCATACACTGTCAGCACCTTTGGTTTTCCGTCTCTTGCCAAAGGACACTTCTAAATGTGGACTGGAGGAGCCGGCGATCAAACCACCGACAGAAGTTTAGTGAACGACCCTCTCTTGCTCCCGAGCCACAGCCGTCCCAACAAACCATCTAAATGAGTGTGTCTTCACAAACCTTCACTGTTAATACACTGATAAGGCATTTACAAAGTGGGCCTGAGCTGATTCCGTCTTTATTGCTGGTCATGAAGATGGTCGTCTTTCCTCCAGTTTGCACCGAACATCCCACCTCCCTTAGTTCTCTGTTCATGTTCTTTTCTTATTTCATGCCTCAGCAACTTAATGGCCAGCAGCTGATCTGCTGCAGGTTACAAAAACACTTGGTAAGTGGTTTTAGTTCAAATGTGACCTGCTGCATTTTAATAGAGGAAGAGACCAGCAGAGGAGAGTGTGAGAGCAGTCTCTTCACTTCCCACCACTCGACGTTTCCTCCCGTGCAGAAGGCCCCCAGTAAATGACCTCCCACCGCTCTGCAGGGCACCGTCAGCCTGGCCGTGGGTTTAGGCAATCTGTCGCTTGTTTTGCTGGTGACATCTGATCCCGCAGGGACCTGGGATTGTTTCTCCTTTCTTTTCCGAGCTACTGAATATAAACCTGTGTTTTGTTGTATGTGGGAGGGGATGTCTTTGCTTGTTTCAATGAGGATGTGGATCTGTTACTGACAGTAATACTTGCAATTCATTACTAATATTGCATTCACCACTGGTAGTTGAGGCTGATGCCATTTATTTCATCTGGAAAAGGATCATGTGATAGGAGTGTGAGGAATCAGGGAAGGAAACCTTGTGACTGATAAGACCCAGCCAGGAAGCGAACATGGGTGTCAGCTTCATCGTCTCCATGCTTGCTCCGATTAAAACAGTTTCCAAACTCAAATGGAGCCAGCACCGTCCCTGTCAGTCTCAATTTAGGGGCTTGGAAACTCAAATGTAGTGTGGAAACCAGGTGTGGACCAGGTGATGTGGTTGAAAAGATTAGCATATTACTGTAGATGTAGGCCTTCAAGAAAGCAAGTATTGCCTACAGCATTGGCAGATTGTGGCTTTATTATAAGAATGGGACACTGGGGTCAAAGATGTAAGACATTAGTTTAAATGAAAATTCAGACATCCACTCAAATATCTACAAACATTTATTTTGATAGTTTTCAATGGGGAATTATTTTTTGGGTCAATAGGCAACTCAATGACTGGGTTTCAGGTAAGGCCTGTGCCCTTCTTGGCTGTCAGTGGTTGTCTGTGGATCAATGTCCCCTAGGTTTTATGTTGCGCTGCTGGCATAGCCCCTGGCTCCAGCTGTACCGCCAGCAGAGAGACTCCCGGCTGAAGGTCCAGCTCCTGCTCCAGCGGCGCCACTCCTGGTTTAAGCCGTGGTGATGCAGCTCCCTTGCGGAGATGTGGAAAACAGTCAGTCGGGAACCAGGGTGTAGCTACAAACTAACACAACACCCCCATAAGCCTCCAGCGACTCTAATAATCGGTGACTCCATAATTCGAAATGCGAGGGTTGGAAAGGCTCTTACTCTCTGTTTCTCGGTGTGAAAGTGAATGATATAGCAAACAAGTTTCCAGACGTAATAAAATCACACCCCAGTGTTGAAAGATTTATCGTTCATGACATTCCCAAGCAGAAATCTGAACTCTTAAAACGGGACTTTGTCCACCTGTTTAATATCCTCAATTCCCTAAAACATAAGATCCTCATCTCTGGACCCGTTCCCGCACATGGCCGGGGAATGGGGCGTTTCATCAGGCTGATTAGCCTGAACACCTGGCTGTCCTCTGCCTTTGCCACTCGCCTTTAGTGGACAATTTTAATATCTTCTGGAAACGGATGGAACTTTTTGGTCCAGATGGTTTTCATCCGAACAGAGCAGAAGCTCGGGTGCTGTCCACTAATTTGGCGTATGGACTCACCTGCCCGAACACACACAACACAGAATTACACGATTATGCCACCCCTTAACTTTAGTGACTGGAAATGACCGGCCCATCAGCGACTGATGTCTGTCAAGTCCCTGTCCCTATCAGATTGGATCCACATTAGCTATAGTAAAGTTTTCTTCTGGAGTTGGACGAAACACAGATAACTCCAAACTACCCATAATAATCACTGCTAGCTGCCGAAGGGACTTTGAAATAAAACAATCCGGCGCCTGTCACGAAAATCTCATCTCTATTAAAACACTCCCCTCAACACTTCTAAACATGTCTAGTCCCATGGTCACCATCATTACACCTCGCAGACCCTCGGCAGCACGCTCACATTCTCACAGCCCTCTGGTGCAATTTATAAACATTTGATCCAAGTACCTGCCGACACGCTGCCTTACACCCTCAGGTGGAGCCCTGCTTGCTGTTCCAAAGTCAAGGTTGAAAACTGAAGGTGACTGTGCTTCTGCCATCAGGGCGCCTCGGCTTTGGAACAGCCTACCTGAGGAGATAAGGCTCGCAGAGTCAGTGACTTCTTTTAAATCACCTCCTACAACCCATTTTTATAGACTTGCTCTCATGCGATGTTGTGTATTTACTCTGTTTTTTATCGTTTTCTTTTCACCTTTTATTTTAATTGTTCATTTATTTTTTTATCTGTCAATGAGCAGCAAAGGTTAGGATTAAAAAAAGCTCCCTCCATCATAAAAACTTCCTCAGGCAACAGTTTTATATAAGATCAATCCCCCCCATTATGAATCAGTTCCCATGCTCAAATTAACATATGAACCTGGTAATAAGCTTCACTATCCTTTATATATTTTATTCTTATGGTATTATCTGTGTGAAGCCTAACTTCAGGTTAAGTCCTCATTAGCTCTGTTTTCTTCTACTTGTACTCCTCTTGTTAATGTGCAGAGCAGCGGAGCATGCACAAGTTAATGTAGACTGCACACTGTATGTTCAACATTCCTCTTATCTTCACATTTACAAACATCTCTTATCCTCGGCGTCAATTTGACCCCAGCAATTTAAACCGCTAGAGAATAATTTGAATTCTTACCCAAGTGTGTTGGGTACTTGATGTTGCTTTGTTGACAAAACAGCCCTCTCAGTAAAACATACTTAGGTTTAGGTTAATGGTTACGAGTCTCCATAAATGAATGTAGGTCAATGTAGTGTCCTCTGTAGTCATGGAGACACAGCACAGTGATGCTACATACAGTAGCTCCACAGAATTGTTGACTGTTTTTTTTATGAACACAATAAAAGCTTCCTGAACCAGATTATGACTGAAAATGCAGTACACTGGAGGAGGTGGAGGCAAACAGTGACTTGCAATGTCCCTGGGGCTGTGAAACAGAAAATTGTGTGTTACGTATTCATTGTGTGACGACACCGCGGTGCACTGAACCCAACTTACTCTCAGACAGGATTCCAATAATCTGACTGCTCCCTGTACAGCGGATTCAAGCCAAGGAGCCTCTGTGGATCAAAACAATTATGTGTGATCACTACCACAAATGGAGACAGAAAGGAGGGAGGAGGAGACGGTGGCGATAGAAGGGAGGAAAGAGCACGTTACGGGATCATTTCAGATTATGGCATTAAGCAGTGATGTAGTATTAAATTAAAGGTGGGTAAAACATGACCTCTAGTCAGTAATTATTTAGCATTACTGACATTTGTCGACACCCCCCTTTTCCTCCACAGGTGTGTCATAGCCATAGGTCATAGCAGAAGTCTTTGGTTACAAGGTGCAACGTGATCACAGCATGAAATATGTTGCCAGGATACACAGGATCAAATCTGGATGCTTTTCTCTCAACAGTTTTTGATTTTAAAATACATTTGCAAAAGTGTCTAAGAGCAGTTTTTTGACTCTATCATTATGTGTTATTGAGAATCTATTGATCTACAACACAACAGGGGTTGATGGATTATAAGATGCAATATTCAGCTTTTTTTAATTTATAACAATCATTTTTTATTCTCACTGTTTTATAAAATAGCCTATTAACACTGAAGGTGAAGTCACAATGTCATGATCTGTCCCTCTAAAGTGATTCCTTCTGATTCTTTAGTACTAATTATTTCCTGTTTTATTTTGATATCGCTTCCCTTGTGTTTGTTGGTTGTGTTAATTCCTGTGTTTGTCTAGTTTTCCCGCTTTAGTGATAGTCTGTCCCGCCCTGATGTCTTTCACCAGGGTCCAATTATCCCTGCCTCCCTTGTGTACTTTGTCTCCGTGCTCCCAGTCCTCCATGTCAGGTCGTCTGTTCAGCTCCCGTGCGTTACCTCGCGCTTCTGTTCTTTTCCCCACGGCTCCCTTGTGTTGTTGCTCTTTTATGTCCCTCAGTGTTCCTGAGTTGGATTCACTGTTTGCATCTGCCTGCCTGTCTGCCAACCAGGTCCTCTGTACGCCTGTTCATTTCACAATAGAGGAATGGATTCGCTTGAGTGGAGCAGCTGTGGCGTGCGAACGCAGCTGTGTGTGGGACGTCAGGCTGTAGATTTTGCCAAATCAAAAATCGTCTATGCTGAAGATGCAAAAAAACGCCACAATCTTATGGACAAGTCCACGTATCAAGCAAGAGAGGACAGTGGGGTGAGAGGGAAAGTGAGAAGCCATCGCAAACTGCTAAGATAAAGTAGCACGTCTGAATAGCTTGTAAAAAAAACATGTAGGAATAGTAAGAAATCTGATCAAAGAAGAAAACAGCTATTATATTAGTTATAATAGTAAAATGAACAGGGTTGAGATAAGAGTAACAAAACACACAAACAGCAACACAGTACCTCAGCACGTAAATAATGACTTAATGTTACATAAAAGGATTTTTACTCAATTAAAATTTGTCATGTAAGTGTGCTCGGATAAAAGTACAAAGTAAGTCAGTCCAAGTAGATTATGTAGTATATGTTACTGTATTTAGGCCAGGCACTTCAAGTAATATTGTAATTAAACTACAATCCGTTTATTAGTGTTAGGGTTGCCATCGTTAAGGGTTGAATAACCGGGCACCGATATCCTTGATTCTCGGAGGAATAACACACGCAGCCGTCATCGGTGTTTTACTTGAACCGGAAGTGATTCACTTTATTGCGCACTCTCCAGTTATATTATAATAAAGCATAGACTTCAGTATAAGGGCACATATTAACAGAAAACTTAACAATTAGGCACGATTGTAAATTCAGGTTTTATCAAAACAGGTGGAGAGTTGTTAGATTAACTGTGTGAACATTTTAAAGGATGTAGTGTGTGGTGCTGTAGAGCTGTATTGTATTACACAGAGAGATAGCTGTTCTGTATCTTACCTTCATTGATATAAAAGGGGATGATGAAAGAATAGAAACTACCTGAACACCACAGCCAGTGTCCATAGACTTTATGTAGCAGTAGTTTTCTGTAGGAGTAAATGTTGTTGTTATTTTGACATAATCTTTTTTTAGCCAACATTAGCTTCTTGATGACACCAGTGTCATGACTGTTGTTCCCAGTCACGGGCAGATAAACCCACTTTACATCACCTGCTGTCTCATGTGTAACTATAGGTTATTGTTTGCATGGCAACTTTATAAAATGATAAAGCTGCATGTCAGTGTTCTGCCCCCAATTCACCAAAACAATCCATCGATGCAACTTTAACACCACACGAAGACATCAATTGGTTTAAGACAATTTTCCTATTTAAAAAAAACAACAACATAAGATGTATATAAATATTATACAAAAATATAGTACAAGGCTAAAGGGTGTCCTCAAGCAGCGGCACGTGAGAGTGTTTCCGCTCTGCTGAGTTCATGCTGCAGTTTACTTTCCATTTGTTCTGCTGTGATGATACACAATTTGCAGTAATGTGTGTTGGAGTTAGAGGAGTAATAGACCAGAGTAATGAGTGTTTTTACACACAGACCCAAAGACTTAGCAGCAGGCTGCATGTGCGAGACATTCTGTTCTCCAGTGTCCTGCTGGGAGAAACAACTTCTCACACTTTTGGTGCACAAACAAGGTGGAGTCAGAGCCCAAATGGGTTCAACTGATATACTGCCAATACAGCAGATTGGTATCGGTTTTTAATAAAACATTCAGATAATTTACCACAGAGCAAAGGGATTTTTATGCTATATTGCTGAGTTGCAGGGACAGGTTTACACATTTTTGGGAGAGAAGGAGGGAGGGAGAGCTTTTGCACAGTTTTAAAGAGGGCACCTCTGTACAGTGAGTTTAAAATGTGCCGAGTCTCACAATTAAAGCCTGTGACGTAAGCTATAACAAATAGTTACAAACGTACATTGTTAATTGTTCCAGATTTTACCCAGATCTGGGTAATAAATGGGTCCCATATGAGCTACTTCAAACATTTAAATATTTAAAAAATCAATAATTAGCTATTATTTCTAATTTCAAATAGCCTAGAGCTTGGGACAAATTCAAAGACAAAATCTCCCAAGAGGCAAAATGACTCCAAAGTGTGTGGTCACATCATTTCTAGTAATTTAGTCTTTCATTGTTGTCATTTTATGTATGTTTGTAGTTATTTTTGCATCTCTGTTTAGCCATTTTCCAACAAAAACAGCCTCATAAAAAGGCTCTGATAATAACAGTATTATATGGTGTTTTTACACCTGAAAGTCCAGACCATGGTTAGAACCAAGGTTTATTCCTGTGTTACAGTGTTTACATTTGATCCAGTTAGTTTTGGTTTCACACCGTCATTTAGGGAGCAGACTAAAGACTTTTCTAGATGGGCCTGGATTTGATTTTAGCATGTTTTCAGTTCTGCAGTTTCAGCAATTGCATGAAAGCTAGAACCATTACTTCACATCTGCAATCTGTGGGTGGTATATACAATCCGTGTAGCAAACAGATACCAGGTCTGACCCTCACTATAGAGCTTGAAACTACATATGACTGTGATTTGCTACACAAGCAGAGTCAGAAACCAGCCAGTGATGAGTTGAATCAGCCCCTCATCCAGTGGCTTACCACAAATTACATCGTTGTGGGACTCTAATTTATCACCACTGGCCAATCAGTGGCTAAATCTACTGAGGAGAATACTGGCTCTTCATTCAGCACAGTATTCTTAGGAATTACATTTTACAATTCTGTCATTTAAAACCAATGCCGACATTTGCTGCCAAAGTAGGAAAGAGTAGGTCCTTTATGTTACAATGCTTGAAAATAACTGGTCAACATGGTGTGTTGTCTCACCGTGCCATAAATCAGCGGTGTTTATAGTTACGGTTCCTGCTTTGTTTCCCTTCAGTGGAGTCACCTGACTTTCCCTGGCCGTGTGCACACCTGTTCTCTGCGGATCACCCAGCCCTGACTGCCACACCCACCTCACCTGCTTGTCATCTGCAGTCAACTGTATATCTACGTTTTGTACCTGCTCTCTGCTCGGCCATTCGCTCATCTCAATGTCAGTCCTGACTCATATGTCTCTGCGATTTTTCCTGACCTTGGCGTTATCTATTCCTGCCTGTTTCACTTCAGTTCAAGTACTCACTGCTTTCCTGTTTGCCTGCCTGCCTGTAAGCTTAGGATTTCTCAACTAAATCACTTAACTGTTCCTGCCTGGCTCCTCAGTACCTGCATTTGACTCACAGGCATCACAGTACCAACTGATCATTGTGGTCCCAGTGGAACCAGTTTCTTTGAAGGAGTATGTTTGTATCATGGTGACTTGCTTTGGAATAACTGTCATAGCTCTGAACTCAACAGATCAGGTCCCTCATTCTTTAATTAAAAAGTCTTCAACCTCATGGCTAATTATTATGCTGTGATGACAACCCGTTTTCAGACATGACCTGGGGATAAAGTCCGGAGAATTGGGTCCGGACCATACCCGGAGTTCGCCTTTCACACATGTAAAGCGCAGCAGGAGGTTCTCTGCACAGATTCAGGCGAGGGGTGGTGCAGCCAGGTGCAGCAGGCAGAGGCAAGAAGTAATGTATTTATTCAGCTGCAGAGATCATGTGATTTCCTTGACAACACACAGACACCGGTGTCGGCTCGCATTGCCACAAACTCTCAAAACATCTTTGTTTGTGTCTTCTACGTGTATGACACCTGTTTTTACCAGGACATATATATATATATATATATTTAGCTTTGTTTTTCTCATTTTTGCATCTATCGCGTGTTAGAAGCTTAATCAACCCCCACCCGCCTGGATATATCAAGTGGGGGATCTCCCGCTGTGTTCTCACATCGGATTCTGTGTAGTCTGAGTTCAATGCATGTCTGAAAGCAGCTTTAGTTTGCTGGTTGTAAGGTGATCTTGCACGCCGTTTTCTTCCAGAAGCCCCCAAGCTAAAACCTGGCATAGGACCCGCATGCTTTCAATCAGATAGATACCAGCCTGTTTCTCAGTAAGCTAGGCCATTGTCTCACCCTGTCTTGGAAAATTCCATGGACCTCCTTTCAGGAAAAACCCCACAAGAAAACATGGCTTTGAATGACATTGGTCTTCTCTGTTGTGAAGCACCAGGGAGTTCCCGCTGCCCAATGATCAACGTCCAGTCGGAGTTGGGGGCTCCCATCCAATGTCTTGCCTGCTCCCTGCCGACGATGAGCAGCATTCTCCCAAGGTCATCGTCCCTATTGACATACAGCCTATTCCTTACACATTGCCAGCTCCTGAGGATGTATTCCCAGGACATCCCACCATAATGTCAGGCTGTTATCCTTCATTGCTGCAGCACCTAATTCTCAACTGTACCTGTTAAACTGTCCAAACTGCCGATCTGGACCCCAGAGCCCTACCTTCCCTCCTGAGAGGATCCATCTTTGCCAACAGCCTCCCACCCAATCCTGAGGGGACTAAATTTGTCCTGGCCTTCACCGACGCCCGCTGGCACCCATCTGTCTGTCCTGCTTCTAGGCCAACGTTCTGAGGTCCGCAGCTCTCCAGCCACCAGGCCAATTCCCCGAAGCTCTAAAGCTTTGACCATCCAACAAGCAGTTCTGGTGCAATGTACTGGCTCCTTAACAAGTGACTCCGACAGCTTGCCAAAAACAGAGAGATATTTGAGAATGAGAGTAGTTCTTGTTCATGCACGTCCCAGCTCTGTGCTTGTTGGACTATATATATTTTATGTAAAACAGAAACACTCCCTCACTCAGATGTCTTCCTGCTCTCTTGCTTGTGAGCGCTGTGTGCTCATTTCACAGGTCTGTACATGCAAAATTTATGAAACTAAATAAACGCTTGTCTTCTACCACTCAAGATGACACCACTGTGGTCCTTGCCTCTGTAATCTTCAAGAAAACAGAAACAGTATGAGGATTTGACACACAAACATTTCACTTAAATTAAATATGCCTTTTTTGACGGAACCTACACCTATTGAAGCTGATTGGGATCTCCCTCCCTGCTTCGTGTGCCTTTGTTGACAGTGATTATTTTATTATCTTGTGGTCTGTGAATGATTAAATAACTAAATTATTTCAAAAGGCTCCACTTGTCTTTGTTTCCACGAGGTTACATAAATCACTGGTTGTTGAGGCTGTTGTCCACAGCAGAGATGTAATTTTAAAAAGGGGATTTTGTTGTATACACATACTGTTTCCTGTTTATTTATCTGAGTCTCATTTATATAAATGGGCTCAACAAAAGAAAAGAAACATTTGTCAGTATGTTGGTGACAGCCTCTAAAATGATCAACATCTCTCTACAACAAAAAACTGAACATTATGACCTTCATTGAGGGAGAATTTATTGCACAGTTGTATAAGTCTGCATTAGTGTTGGAGTGGTGTACCAAATCTTGCATGCAGAAATTTCTGTCTGAATGTTTCAATATAATATTGTTGGGATTTGCATGGCAAAATGATTGAACACAAGCATAATTTATACCAGCAGCTCAGAAACGGCTAAATCAGTGTCGGCTTTAATCACTTAAGAGGGTAATCTTTATCTTAATCTCTCCTTCACACCTTCTCTACGTCAAGCAGCCGTTTGTCTCCCGTGCAGCTGTGGAAATGAAACTCTCTGCATTTGTGACTCTCAGCTCCATCGAGGTCACTGCATAGGCCCCTGGGCTCATTCAACTCCCAGCAACAGCATCACAATCATCATTACTTCCCCAACCAGGCAGCAGGAAATAGGACAGATGAGTCAACATATCTAATATATCTGAGCTGCGTAACACATCCACACAGGCCTTAATTGTGCTGTGGCATGTTTTTGGAGCAATCAACACATTTTAGTAGGCTGAAACAATCTCTTTATTCATTAGGCTGTACCTCTCTACTGAGCTGAGTTATATGACAAAAACCCATGCGTGGTCCTGATTAGACTGTGGAGAGCACTTAACTGATTTTCCACTATGGCCTTGCAATCAGTGTAGGATCAGGATGAAACAGGCCAACTCTCCCCTGACAACTCCCACATCAGTAAGTTGCAGCTAAAATCCTCTCACCACTTTGTGTCTCCTGAAAAGTTCTAATTAAGAGGGAAAATATCAGATGCTAGTGGGATTGGGTTCACATTTCATAGAATTTTTTTTTTTTTAATCTTCTCTCACAACGGTACAGCACTGTGTCCAAGATTACATATTCAGTATTCAAAACTACAAAATACCAACAAATCCCCTCAAATTTAACAAATAAATATTGTTGTTGTTGTTGTGGTTGTCAGTGTCGTCCAAAACAACACATACAGCCATTTTTTGAACTGAAGCCACTGACAAGACAATATCACTCCTTCTTAGATTAAACCTTTTATTTGGCACCACTATGGTCAAGATGTGGTTAGATTTAGGCCCAGGAAGTAGTTGGTTGGGATTCGGAAAAGATCCTGGTTTGGTTTACTTGATTAAGGTTAAGGGACCTTTGACGTCATGGTTACAGGAAGCATTTAGTTATGGTCATGGAAAAACTGAGGCTTTGGTTAAAACAAACCAGTGTTTATTTTCCATAGCAAACAGGAAATGAACAATGGTCTCCTGTGTTAATGACTAATGCTCATGTCATTTCTACAGTATAGAAGGTTTTGTCTCTTAAACACATAAGTAATCCCTGCAACCTTTTCAGAACTTAAATAATGACCAAATCTTAAATCAAGCTTCAAGTTGCTATAGCTCTATTCACACTTGCGCTAAACTCTGGAGATCCTCTGGACTTTCTCCATCTGGCCCCCAAGTAAAAGGGTCTGCGCAAAGTCTTAAGGCACCAATGTGAGAACACAGCAGGAGATCTTCTGCTGGATTCACCCCCAGCGAGTGGGTGATGTTTCTAACACCCGACAGACGCAAAAGGAAAACAAATATCTCCTAATGTAGAAGCAGGTAGAAGACACAGACGAAGATGTAAATAGAAGATGCTGTTAACAAAAGCATGGGATCTCCGCAGCAGAATTAATTTGTCTCATCCTGCCTCAGGATGCTGCACCCCCCCTCACCTGAACATGTCGGAGATTTCTGTGTTGCTCTGAACGCGTCTGAGCGGGGGAATCTCCCGCTGCATTGTTCATGTGTGAAAGGAAAACTGCGGAGAAAGTCTGGACCCAATTCTCCCCACATCCTCCGGAGGTCACGTCTGAAGAC
Organism: Hippoglossus stenolepis; assembly: GCF_022539355.2. Classification (NCBI taxonomy): domain Eukaryota; kingdom Metazoa; phylum Chordata; class Actinopteri; order Pleuronectiformes; family Pleuronectidae; genus Hippoglossus; species Hippoglossus stenolepis. Next base: position 19,661,546 of record NC_061499.1, on the reverse strand, counting down.
GCCTTATGATTCAAGCTTGTTATCATGTGCGTAATACCATTTTAAACATGTAGTTTAAATAATATCAAAAATATCTACCCAAAGAAAAATTATAATAATAGCAACAAATGAAGTGACTCTTACAAACCATGTAAGCAGCAGCAGCAAGGGTCCAATCATTGTGGTATATGCATGCCATTGTTACTGTTCTATGTGAGTTGTTTGTGTACATGTAAATGAAAGCAGTTCGGTAGCCTGATGGCTTGCTGGTTAAAGCTGTGCCTGTACCACCTGCCAGATAGTGGCAGACTGTAGCCGTCCTGGATGGCTGGCAGCTAAGTCTTGGTGTTATACTGATCTGACCACTCTCCACAGAGCTTTGTGGTCAAATACGCTCAAGTCCATGCTGAGCCTCTTCAGCCGCCAGATAAGAGCCATTGTCTCACTGTTTTCAAAACCACACCTGTGTGGCTTGATGTTAATCCCCAGGAATCTGAAGCAGCTCGCTCTCTCCACTTCTGTTCCCTCAGTGTGGATGGGCTGTGCCCCTTCCTGTTGTCTCGTGAATCAGCTCTTTGGTCCTGCCGACGCTGAGCGGGAAGTTGCTCTTAATATGGCTCCGGAGGCAGGTTCTCTATCGTCTGTGATGCCGCCAAAGAGGGTGATGTCGTCAGTGCCAATTTATATTCGTCACATATTTTGAGAGCACAACATTGAATAATTTCACAAGCTTTGTGAGTGGTAACATTTTTAAAGGCTTTCCAAGATACTGTACATATTTCTGCTCTAGTAGAAACTCTGGCTTGGTGTTGTTCTGAGAGTGAGCATAGGAATTCAGCTCCTCTGGAGGAGAAGCAGGCACTTCCCCCACACTACAGCCATCTCCTTTGTAGTCCATGATGTCCATTAGCCACATGGTGTTGAAGCCATTGTAACATGACTCCTTTTACCTGTATTTTCTGGGTCTACGGAGTGGATCGCTCCTATCTGAGCACTGAGCAGACCCTCTGTTCACCCAGAGATGTTAGTCATGATAACATATAGCCTTCCACTGTACAATGTGTCAATACGTCTCAGTGTTATCATCTTCATATGATTAAAAACAGGTCTGCACCCCTAGTGTCTCCCAGGCATCCAGGAGGTGTTCAATTCTAATCCGATGCTTGAACAACTTCAACCAGCTTCTTTCAGTGCAAAGTAGAGGCATTTTTAAATATTAAGTTCCGTCTGGATGTCCCTAAGAGTGAGCTCGGAGTATTATGTAAGAGAAATTAATTTTGGTTGATTGCATCTGCAACTCCCTCTGTCACGTCCCAAAGTTCATGACCAGTAAATCGAGAGCTTAATTTTTATCCCTACAACTTCCTCTCCACCTCGGCCTCTGCCCACATTAATGTAGACTGTGATTAGAGTGTGCTTATGAAATCATCTACTAGCCTCGGAAAATCCCTCCCGGAAGTGTGCAGAGGTGAAAAAGTAAGAATGTTGGCCAATCTCTACAACTATCTCTTTCTCACTCCACAACCATTCTTCATTGCTTTTTAGTGTGTGCACCCAGGCACAACATTCAAGGAGTGACTAGGAGAGTGTGCAGAGTTATGATTCATCTTGTCCCGCCCCTCACTAGGACAGCAGGCTTCCACTGTGGCTCATTGCTCGGACAAGCAAAAGATAAATATGTCTTAGTGGGCTATTATTATAAGCCTGCTCCAAATAAAGGTATCACTGTAGCTGAGGCAAACAAAGAATTGAGAATTTACAATATATATATGTATATATTTATTTTCACATCATAGCATAACAACATAACCATTATTCAGTATTTTCAACATTTGCTCAAGGTTAATTTCATGGGTTTAGAATTATAAATTCTGATATTTGACCTGATGAAACTGTAACATATCTTTTTTCTAAATGTTCAAGAAAAACAGTATCGAGAGTGGATGCAGTGTAAATTTCTCCATCCCAAATGCTCATGCTGTGTTGCCATAGAAGCCTGATTCAATGTGTAATTGCTAATGGGCTAATTAGTCAGGGGGAGAGATGTGTGGAGGGCAAAGGGAAATGCCCAATGTTGTGATGCAGCTTCTGTCGGATAGAAATGGAATAGCCGGTATGTGAATAATGGAGGACATGAGGGTAAACATGTTTTTTTATGCTAACCATATTCAAAATGAACATACAAAAACTGATTATTAGGTTCACTTATCCAGATTTTTTAATCTGGAGATCTGGAATTGTATCTGAGCTTTAGTCTCATCTGTGCTATGGCAAATACAGCACAGTATAAAATACAGTATAACAACAACAGCAGCAGTCTCAAGCCTCAGCATCACTTGTTTCCTCATTACTGGAGAAAAAAACCACACCAAGCACCTCGGGTTCCGAGGACCCAGGTACCGAAGGGGCAAACAAAGAACACAGTGTGAAGCACTGTGGATAAATGTGTGGACCCTGTACACAAGTGTGTTGACTGTGGATCAGAGGAATATGTGAAAAGAAGGGGAACATAAAAAATACATTCCAAGAAGGATTTTTTTGACTGAGCTTGTGTTGACTACGTTTCATAGAACATAGAGCATTCATAATCATAATAGGCTACTACTGGGAAGAAGAGGCCAAGGGAGAGTGAACTCAAAAACATGCCAAATCCGTGCAGTGAATTAATAATGACAGGATATGTTTTTGTCATGTTTTATACACACTAGAGATTCTGCTTGACTTGGGAAAAAATATGCTATAATTGTAAGAGTATACACAGTTGGTAGCCATAATAGAAAAGGGTCAATGGTTAATTACTTGCCATTTAGACCACCAGATTTAGATTGTATATAGAAGCTGTACAGGTCCAGGAGAAAACTATTTAAAGGTCACTCACCAACCAATTTCATTCAGTGCCTTTCACCATATTTCTAATAGATTTGATTTCAGCTCAGCTCAACCAGTGTTAGTAATTTCTGCAGCAGGTGAACTGGTCCCAGAACTTATGAACTCTCTCAAAAACTGGTGGAGAAAGGTAAAACCAAAACACCAAAAAGATGAAGAATTTAAGAAATAATTGAAAAGGCGGCACTGACAGGTTTTACTTGACTGCCTCTCCACGCTGATCTACTTGCTGGCACATCAGGGACTCAGACCCCCCGGTGAGCAATGCATTTATAGACACACTGGTTGCTGAAGGTACATTTTGCATGTTCATACATGAGCTACTCAAATGTCTGCATTCAAATATTTTCTTTTCAGATCACAGCCCTGTGTCCGATGAGGTCCTCAAAAATCAAGAAATGATTATTTAATCTTTAGGTAATATTTCAGCAGCTTTGATCTCATTGATTTCTGTGTTCAAAAATGTAACTAAAAACCTTGAAAGGATTAATGAAATGCTCAATGGGATGTCTCAATAAAATGTGACAAGGCAAATAGCTGGTGTGGAATTCATTACTCGTTATTCGCCACCATTTAAAGGTCAAGTTTATTTAAAGCCCAATTCCACTGTTTACAGTCTCAAAAGGCTTTACAGACCCACAGGTATACAGCACCATATGTTCCATACCTCATAACCAGTAAACTAACTGCTGCCAAACCATGATGCTATCTCCATAAGGTGCATCCAGTGGGTCATCTGGCATTTCCTCCAGAGGGGGTATATAATCTGGAAATGGCACACCAGTGGCCTTCAGCATTCCAATTGAGCGTTCCAGCATGGAGTGGGTTTTGGTTGTAAGAGCTCTGGATTAGGGGTTTGCAAGCAGGTTCATGAGGCTTGGAGTGAGGGCATAAACCTGATCACCCATGTACTCTTTTTTTTTAAATATGAGATGTTATAAGGTCTAAACTGAATAGTGGTCTTCATGGTGCTTTGCAGGATGGTGTGGGGAGAATCATCTGCAGTTCAACGGGGCGAAGAGAAAAGAGATTGTGGTGCCTTTCATGAGGAATAAGCCCCCCCACCTGCTCCAGTCTGCATCAGTGACTGATGTGGAGGTTGTGCTATCGTACAAGTACCTGGGCGTGCAACTGGATAATAAGCTGGAGCGGTCCACAGACACTGAGGCTGTCTACAAGAAGGGCATGAGCCAGCTCTACTTCCTACGGAGGCCCAGGTCCTTTGAAGCCTGCAACTAGATAATCCAGATGTTCTACGAGTCTGTTGTTGCGAGCACCATCTTCTTTGCTGTGGTGTGCTGGGGTGCAGGCATCAAAGCAAAGGACGCTAACAGACTAAATGAACTCATCAGAAAGGCAGAGTCTGTTGCCTGCTTTAAGCTCGTCACCCTGAAAGAGGTGGTGGAGGACAGAATCCTGACAAAACTGCTGGCAATCATGGAGGATGCTGCTCACTCCCTTCATAAAACAGCGGACGAATTTTAGAGCAACTTCAGCAACAGACTCATTCAACCCCGCTCTTCAAAGGAACGATACAGGAAATGGTTCCTGCCTGGATCCATCAGGATTTAAAACTCATCTGTGGTCCAGATCTGTGGTCACTGAACGGGACCAAACAGAATCATTGAACCACTTCCAACGTGCAGTCGACTTTCTGCTCGTCTGCTCTTTCTACCTCTCATCTTCTGCTCTAAGTACATACTTTACAGCACAGTTTTCTATTTATCCATCCATTTAATTGGCAATTTGGTGTTTAGTATCTTGTGTAAGGACACTGCTGATAGTATTCACTATATTGATATTATATATCATATCTATACATTATGTGTGTATGTATGTATGTATATATGTATATATACCTGGTACATGCTAGTATCTATAATATTTGCCTTCGCTACCAAACATTATGTGTTATTACTATCATTGTAATTTTATGCTGAGCCATTATTATCATTGTTATTGCTATGCTATCGCTGTAGATTATTATTAGTATGTAGCATGTACACTATTGTTATTATTAACATTGTTATTAACATTATCATCAGTATGTCATCACCACCATTCTTTGCACACCAGTATCTATCTATCTATCTATCTATCTATCTATCTATCTATCTATCTATCTATCTATCTATCTTAACTCCTAACAAAGTATGTCTTGGTGAGTGACCCAAGGAGGTGTAGTGTTGACCACTGAAAAAAGATGGACAGAGATGCCTCCATTTAAAAAACAACAACCTGTAATTCCACTGATGACATCGTCACAGGTCACACTGCAGCTTGAGCACAAGTAATTACAAATCACTTACCAATCAGCCAACCCATCTCCAGCAGCTCCTTGAGACAGACACATCCCCCTGAGCTGCTCTGCTGAGCATTGTGTAAGCCATTTAGAAGCTCAACCCACCAACTATCATCCAAAGCTTTTTATGGCCTTAATGTTTAGTACCAACTGTATTTCATTAGTGCACTGATTCAATAATCCAATCACTGTTATACAATGTTATATAACATCTTTATGTCCCCTACGTTTCCTTGTATTGACCAAACAATTAGTTCAGTAAATACCACTCTGATAAAGTATAGGTTAACAATTCCTGCGTCTGTATTAAGTCTACATTAAAGTCCGTATCAGAGTCTGTTTCAAAAACCATAGCCTGACCAGGTTGGGAACCCACACGGCTCCTTTGCATCAAAAGGAGCCATTTAAAATGGCTTGAGCGTCTGATGCCTCTTTCCATTCTGGGCACATCCAACTAGTTGGAGGGTAAACACAGAACACGCTGGAGAGGCGGTATATCTACTCTGCCTCAAGAAACCCCAGGAGGAGTAAATCATGGTCTTGGTCATCACCAATACCATTACACTCGGTCAAAGCCAAGCTAGCTGTTTCCACATTTCCAGTCTTTACGCTAAGCTAACTGTCTAATTGCATAATATTTACATTTACTATTCAGATTTGAGAGTGGTATCAAACTTTCTGCATAGCTCTCAGGAAAGGAAAGCATATATTTTAAAATGTTGATCCATTATTTGTAACACTATCTGGTTGGTCTTTTCTAGAAAACCCCTGTCGCATACAGGAAATGATTAACTTTACATTTCCATATGGAGAAAAGTTTGTTGATAGCAAACATGGCTCATAGATACAGGTAAATGCAGAAATTACAGGCCAGCGTTACCTGACGGGAAATGTCGAAGTACGTCACGTGAGAAGAGATGAGTAAACACAGACTTGATCCTTATTTTACTATCCAGAATAAAACTGATGATACTAAGTTTCACAAAATGATGAAGTTATTGTACATTATGGATATGTTGCGATTATTGATCGTACATCATACAGAGGGCACAATTATTATATGATAATTATCGTACCTCTGGCAACACTGACAAAGGTAAACTTTTCACAGTATATCCTACACAACGATTGAGAGGTGATCAATTGCAGCTAGCCCCAATACAAGAAGTTGTAAACTTAATGAAAATATTTATTGGGATTGCTTCTTTAACCAGTTTAACGGGAAAATCTTTCCTACAGCAGGTTTACAGGAGGGGGCTCTTAGAATGCAGGCCACATGCCAGTCAGCGAAGTTGAGATGACTCATGCTGTTACACCATGTCTATGCATCTATCCCTCTGCTGCACACCGGCTCGATCTGCTTCTGCCTCCAATTCCATCCCTCGCTGCTATTGTCTCTCACACACACAAACATTTGTCTTTCTGTATTTGTAAAGACACTTATTGACAAAGTGCATTTTAACCTTAACCATTCCAAGTGCCTAGTCCCTTTATCCTAACCTAAACCGAATTCTATAAATTGAAACTGCAAACAAGGTCTCAAAGCTCATACAGGCCTTCCACGTCAAGGAAGACAAGACCCAATAATAATGAGACTGTGCAGAGATTTAGGTCCCCACAACATGAGTAATACCTGGACCACACACACACACACACACACCGCTCACACACACACACACACACACACACACACATCAACAAACTCTCCACCCCCTTTATTTTGCCGGAACACAGTATTCTTCCCTGCCACCAATCCGAGCCCTCACTTTAAACATATCTCCTGCCTAATTCACTCAGTTACGTAACACAGAATTATGCAACCAATTCAGTGCACTCCTCAAAGACTAACCTCACATGGGCACTCCAAGCACTGGTAAGCAGGGCCGTGGTGATAAGGGGGAAGAGGAGGAAATGTGTAAGTAATTTTAATAAAGAGATAGAATACTGTTAAGAGGCATCATGGACTAATGATTGGAAATGAATAACGGGGGAAGGAAGGAGCCGGTGTGAAATTGTCAATTAGGATTTTCTTCCTGTGGTGACTAGAAGGAATTCAATAAGCCAGAGGCAATAGCCGACTCCTTCTATAAGGAGATCACAGGGACCTGCTTCTCCCTCCCTGTGAGATGAAGCTCTACAAGTTATAGGAAAACTGCAGATTATAAGATCAGGTTTAGTGAACGCAGTGAAGTTATTATCCAGTTAGCGTCGTCCACCTCTGCATGATGGATGCTGACATGTTTATGTTCATGTTCTTACACTAAGGAAGAGGTGTTTTGGTTTGTTTTCAGTTAATATGCCTTAAAAACCCACTGCACCTGCCAAATAGCAGACGGACAAAGTCAGACAAGTACTTAATGGACCTTGTAATGGGATTGTTTTCTCTGCCTCTGTACCCACGTTAAAGAAAGAGCCTTGAACCTCAGCACATAGGCAACAGCAAACAGCCCATTTGGCCTGACAGAATACTCTTGACTCTGTTTTTTTTTTCACTAATGGAGTTTGCTCAGTTGTGATGGTGGGACTGAAATATGTTTTTTTATGGTTGAGGACAACGAATTTTAAGTCTTGCTTTTCCTTTGAGCTTCAGAAATTCTGATGTAATGAATAAACTAATTTAGCTGCACCCGTAAGCAACATAACAAATCCTAGAACATGTCCTGTTCCATCCTGAGCTCAACCGAGCTCCTCCACTGTTTCATGCTGACGGCCACGAGCTTCCCAGTGCTCACCCACAACAGAGCCTAACATTCCTGGGATCATGTGACCTCCCCAAGCACGCGCAAACCCCCCAGTGCTACAGCCATTGTTGCCGTTACCATTAGAGTTCTACCACCGCAAGGAAAACTTCATAGATGATGAGGTAATAGTGATTTTGCCACTTTTGTGTCACAATTTATTGAAGCTGAAATGAAACACAACAATAATTGGAGGCTATACATCCAGATGTTTGGAAGAATAGCTGTGGTTCACTACACTCAAATCATGTGCTGGCCACTGTATCAAAGATGGTCGCCAGGCCAAATGATAAAATGTAGCCACACACAATACTTGTGGAATATTTTAAAAGTACAGAAAGTGAGCATCTTGGTGATTTAGTAAAGACTATAATGGGATTTTTTTTTTCAGGGTATGCCCAGCTCAGATATCCATGGACAGGCGAGTCCCAATGGGATAAAAAAACATCCATCACCAAGAAAGAAACCAACACAGACCTTTCTCTAGCAAAGACTTTGACAGGGATAATCCAATCAGTGAGCAGCGAGTCTCTCTTTCCCTGCTTATGTGAAGGTAGAGGAGAGAGGAAGGTTTGGTCTTTGATTTAAGGTCCTGAGGATCTGTGCTCCAGGAACGACCCCAGCTGTTCCACTGACACTGCTGAGGCCTGGGGAGAGATGAGTGATGTAATTAACCAACGAATGAGAAGGGGAAGATGGAGAGATCGTTCTGCATTGGGAGGCGAGGCATGGGGGCCCACTGATGTTCCCACTTGACAAAGCCATATCTCAGCATGTTCAAACGCCCTGCTCTGATGTCGTCCTCTCAGCATAATTAAATGAGATAAAAGTTGCCTTGGAGGAGTGAGCCTTAAAGACTGATGACTGCTTGGGTGTTGCACTGCTCCGGAGCGTCAGTTCTTGTTCTCGTGATATAAACAGGCTCTGTTACATCTGGGGCAGCTCAACAGCTCCTGCACATGCAGCAGCATTAACACAGTGAGTAGGAAACAGGAGGTGTAAGTGAAAACCGATACAGGTTGAGTTTAAACCGCCAATATTCTCTGATCAAATATTCAATAGAGTGTTGCACAGAAAATGTATCTTCTGATAAAGTCAGAGTTCAAAGCCTGCTCCTCCATGATGGGTGAGTCTACAGTGCTCAACGAATGAGCTAACAATCAACTTTTCAAAGCCAAGAAATATTCACACCAAGTTTTGTGGAAATCCGTCCTCGGAAAACTTGGTGTGACACATACACACATTCATTCGGCTACACGTATTAAAATTTTTTTAATTTCTTAATTAATTTCTTTAATACAATATAAAATCCAATCCTTCCAGAGCCATTTATTTTACATGTGTGGTTTACATTGATGGCCCCCTCTGGTAAAAGAAAAAAAAAAGGAACGAACAAATCGCAGACTTATAGGATTTACACTGATAAGCCACAGCCTACGATTACAACCTGAAGGACAATAACCCATGCAGATATATCATACAGAATTTATATCACATCAACAATTTTTTCCTGTGCCAGCAGAAACAATATCAGAATATATATACAGTTCTATGATTGAGATTCTCTCTCTCTCTCTCTCTCTCTCTCTCTCTCTCTCTCTCTCTCTCACACACACACACACATGATTGTACTTCTATCTTAGTGAGGACACTCATTGGCATAATGCATTCCCTTACCCCTTACCCTAACCTTAACCATAACAACTAAATCCCTAACCTAAACCGAAACCTAATTCTAACCCTAGAACCAAGTCTTAACCCCCAAACAGTCCATTAAAGGGGGGTCAGAAAGTGAGGACCGGCCAAAATGTCCTCACTTTCCCAAAATGTCCTCATTTATACTACAGAAGGTTGTAGGGTCAAAATGGTCCCCACAGAGATAGCTGTACAGGGCACACATACACACACAGACAAGGTAGTAAAATCTTAATATACAATTAACACAAAAGCCATGTATCACATGCCTTAAAGACACTATTTTAGAAAAACATGCCTTATTGTTAATAGAATATGATATCAAACAACAGCCCACTTTATGGATTTACTCAGGATGTTAAATAAATGGTAAATGGTGTGTATTTATATAGCACTTTTCTAGTCTGGATGACCACTGAAAGTGCTTTACAGTACAGTTTATTGACATCCACACACACATTCATACAGCATGCATCTATGGGCAGCACTTTTTCTAACAGGGGCAATTAAGGGGTTCAGTATCTTGCCCAAGGACACTTCGGCATGCAGATGGGGAATCTGTTCGTATGTGAAGAATAAATAAAGCCTTGGACACTGGGATGAGCTTGAAGAGGTTTTGTGTGGTTACAGAGAAATACCTCTCACTGCACAAGCGCTTCATCTCAGCACAGCCCAGCACCCTGCCATCGCTTTTCTGTGGTTGAATCAATTGACTTTATTTTAATAAATAATTGCCCAGGCTTCAGAATTTTTAACAGCTTCCCCTCAGTCACTACATCCTGGTGCCTGGCCTGAATGGGTGAAACAGTTAGCTAAAAATATCTTTATTTAAAACAGATAAAAAGTGATGACAGTATTGGTAATCTACCTGCCAGGTCTCTGCCATCTGCACCAGTGTGGGCTCCAGTGGACATGAGGGTGGGGCAGTTCAACAGATGGCAGCACTGTGGCTCTCTACCTCTGTTTCATGCTGATGCTCAGCTGAACTAACATGAGCGGCGGCTGTCGCGTTACCATCCGTATCGTCCTCTCCAGGCTCTTTGCTAAAAACATTTAGATCAATGGTACGTTTCGCTCCAAAATTGTTTTACATTATATGTTTTTAGAATATGCTTTCTCAAACGGCCATTTGGTTCTGCTGTTAAATTCCCACAGTAACACCTGATCCAGCTAATGCTCTTAATGACACTGACCAATCTAATATGCTTTAGTTTGTATTTCAACACACACACACACACACACACACACACACACACACACACACACACACACACACACACACACACACACACACACACACACACGCACACGCACACGCACACGCACACACACTTTTGTCTTGATTTAAATCAATATTATGGATAACCCCAAACTATTATCTTCGTGAAACTGAAACTGAGAGGAGGTAGATAAAGATAGTTTGAATCATTTATAGGATCTATAGGCTTTAGGCTATAAGGGCTAATTTGACCATTTCAAGCTCCTGGAGGGAGTTCTGTTGGAAGAGCAAAATAACAGTGACTCATACATTTATTCAAAGAAGTTACCTGGGAAAGGATGAATATTGGAGGTTTTAGTAATTTTCATATTTTCTGAGGTTATACGCCGTATTTTTCACTTTGGCAAATCTTGGCAAAAAAATTATGTCTTTGAATCTAAAGCCGTTTTCAGACATGACCTGCAGGTAAAATCCGGAGAAATGGCTACGTAGTTCATCCAGAGTCTGCCTTTCACATTTGCACAACAAGTAACAACGTATTAACTTCGCTGCGCAGATCACATGATCCCCCCCCACTCTCTTGCGGGGAATCCAGCAGGGGATCTCCTGCTGTGTTCTCACATTGAATTCCCCTGAATTTCAACGGACTTTATACAAGGAGGCCAGGCGGAAAAAGTCCCCAGAAACTGCGGAGTCTCTCACTCGGAGATTTGCGTTCACACATGCACCTCCTCTGGAGAAAATATGGAGGATCTGCAGAGTTCAGTGCACGGCTGAATGCAGCTTATGTTGGTTCTAAATGAAGAGGTTGAGAGACAGTGAGCATTAGAGTGAGGTGGGGGTGGCATCATCACCATGGTGTAAGACAAAGTAATCTGCCCATCCCCCTTCACAGCTCCACTCCACTCTGCTGTGGGCTCACACTTTCTCATGCAAAGGCAGTCCTCAGCACTTAACAGCAAACCCCCACGTCATTACTAAAGCTTCAGTAAAACAGATCTAGATTTTTCATGGTGGATGCGTGGGATTAGGATCACCATGCATGTGAAATGTGATGTATTACACAGCATGATGAGACTGAGCGATGACTTTGCCAATAAAAACTGATACTGAGCTGTATCAGCTACTAGATCATTATAAGCTGTCACTATTACATTTTTCTTGTGTCAGGAGTGATGTGAAATAAACTTTGTGATCTTTCAAGTTGTTGGCAGATATTTTTGAGCTTGGGAAAGAGCCATGCTGTTACTCAATTTCACATCCTTTTATCAAGCTATATGGTTGGGAAAATCACATCAGACTTCAATAGATTTTACATTTATGTTTCTCAATCTGCTGTATAAAGTAGGCAATTTGTTAATCTTTACCTCGGGGGGATGGTCCCAAAGCCCCACTCAAAAACACATTGACAGATTGTTTCCAAATGTGGTATTAATATTACTTTTTACATTACATTACATTACATTACATTTCATTTAGCTGACGCTTTTATCCAAAGCTAATTACAATAAGTGCATTCAACCATGAGGGTACAAACCCGGAACAACAAGAATCAAGAAAGTACAATTTTCTTCAAGAAAGCCAAACTACAAAGTGCTATATGTAAGTGGCATATTACTGCTATTAAAGCGCTACATTTTTTTGGACCCCATCCACAGCATGGATGGGGTCCAAAAAAGCAGAGGAGCGGAGTAGTGTGAGTGAATTTAGGTTAAAGACCAGTCGAGCTGCTGCATTCTGGATGAGCTGCAGAGGTCGGATGGCACTAGCAGGTAGACCTGCCAGGAGGGAGTTGCAATAGTCTAGGCATGAGATGACCAGAGCCTGGACCAGAACCTGCGCCTCCTTCTGAGTGAGAAGGGGACGTATTATCCTGATGTTGTGCAGCATGTATCTACAGGAACGTGTTGTTGCAGTAATGTTGGCAGTAAGGGAGAGTTGACTGTCGAGTGTCACACCCAGGTTCCTAGCAGTCTGGGTGGGGGCTAACACGGAGTTGTCAAAGGTAATAGTCAGGTCGTGGGTGGGAGAGTCTTTCCCTGGAAGGAAAAGTACTTCAGTCTTGTCAAGGTTAATTTTCAGGTGGTGTGCGGACATCCACTGAGAGATGTCAGTCAGACAGGCAGAGATTTGTGCTCCTACCTGTGTTTCAGATTGGGGAAAAGAGAGGATTAGTTGGATGTCATCAACCTAAGACCTGAGACACCCAGATCCTGAAGGGAGGAAATAAGGATCTGGTGGTTCACTGTGTCAAATGCTTGGGAGAACATTTTTGCTATCATTGTGGCTTTGAAATAGAGTCTCCCTTTATCGTTATAAAACTGTTGAGTTATCTGTTGCAAAATGTTTTCACTGTTGATCGAAACTATGGTTCAGGTTTGGTGTGGTTGAGGCGCAAAACCTCTTAGTTAGGTTTTAGGAAAGATCATAATTTCAGATAAAATAAATACTTTCTTTTGGTTTGGGAGCAATTGTGGTCATGGTTAAAAGAGACCGATGTTGACTGCAGGTAGAAAACAGCAGTCTCACATGACAAAGTCTGACATTTTATTGACCTATCCACTGACCCCAAGCTCCTCCCAATGTGGACTTGTGGCTCCTTAACAATGTCGCACTACTTCCTCCTTCGCTTTTGCTGGACAAGAAACACAATTCCTTTAGCAGGTAGAAAGCTTAGTCATAATGTAAATACTTGTCATTTTTAGGCACCTCCTGAAACGTTGTTTTGCTTGGGAGGACAGTGGTTGAGAGATTAAAATCTGATCAGAATCTTTACCAGCCTCCATTCTTCCATTGATCCACCCATCTTCTGCTACAGACAATACAACAGCAACTTACTTAACATGACAACCATACAGTCACTTGTTTTCATATTTGCTACAAAGCACATGTTACAGGAGTCTTTCTGTGCACTAATGTTTTTCAGCACACGAGTACAATTGTTTTTTAAATGTGAGACAACTGACATGGCTCACCATTCAACTTACATAAACAGTAGACTGTGCATGCAAACCCACACTTAAAGTCTATAAACACAAAACAAATATAAAGTTCTTAACTTGGGGCGGCTGTGGCTGAGGGGTAGAGCGGTCGTCCGCCAACCAGACAGTTGGCGGTTAGATCCCAGTCTTCCCCATCTGCATGCTGAAGTGTCCTTGGGCAAGATGCTGAACCCCGAATTACCCCTCTTAGAAAAAAAAACAGTGCTGCTAATAGATGAATGTGTGTGTGAATGGGTGAATGGCAAACTGTACTGTAAAGGGCTTTGAGTGGTCATCAAGACTAGAAAAGTGCTATATAAATACAAACCATTTACTATTTAACTTCCTTTGCCTATGTGCATTTGTTCCAAAGCAAGACAGCAATAAATAGGTTGAACATTGTAACAATGGTTGGATTGACTAGTCAGTATGAGTCACAGTATGAGACAGATATGGAAATTACGTTCCAGGAAAATGTCGAGGACTACTACTCAGTTCTACGAACAGTTCTGTTATGGCCAACAAATGACAGCCACCATCAAAATGGTACAAATGTGATGTATATATTATGCATAATGGCACTACAACCTTGAGAAACTTTTTAGGTTGAAGCCCAATGGGAAGTTCAACTCACAGAGCAATAAATCCTTTAACTGAAGTATGCAATTGAGTAAATGTGTATTGAAAGACATTAAATGTCTAGACCCAAGGCCCCTGGCATACTTCAGGGGCTTTTAAAAGTCAACTACTACTTCTACTCATTTTCTTTTAGACGAACGAGATGAGAGAATTAATATCATCACTGATATCATCACACATCTGCACAAAAGGTATGAAGTTGATGTGTTCAGCCTAGCATAGATTAAAGAAATTAAAATGAGAAACAGCTAGCCTAGCTGTGTCTTAAATTATACTGTTTTTACACCAAAATTAGCATGTGCAGAATATGCAGGGTTTCAAAAACATGGATTAATTTACCAAAAAAAAAAACATTTGACTCTGTTTGTTTGCCTTTGTTTTTTTTCCTAGTGTGTCACGTTTGACATCACAAGCTTGACAGAAAACAAATAGAAAGCAGCATGGAGGCCATTGACTATCGTACGCTGATTACCTTATCTCACAAAACGTAACGCTGCTTGAACAGAGACAGATGCTGTGGAAGTTACTGAGAGAGGTGACAACCCCATAGAATCGTGACATTTAAAAAGATTGTGTGTGTCCATCCGGGTGTTAAGTTTCCAAAACTGTAGTTCGAAAATGGAGAAAATAAATACCTGTGACTCCTGCAGAGTTATTTGAAATAGGCTAAGGAAGCCATACACAGTCACTGTGTCACATCTTTGCAAAGATTGAGTCGCAAAAATTCAACTAGCTAGCTGTTTTTGTCCGGCTTCCAGCTTCAAGCAAAGCTAAAGTCTTGTCATGTTGTGACTCCTGCTCCGTGTTATGAGATACAACATGTAGAGTATACAGAAGGTTGAGCAATAAGTTTATTTTGCATTTCTCACAGATGGTTTGTGTCATTTTAGGTAGTTCTTATCACACTTATGTATGTTCCAGTTTTCTTTTTTACAATGAGCTTGGTCTGAATTAGATATTTGATGCAATAAAAATTGGGTAAAACATCATGACTGACAGCTGAAACTGTTGATAGGACCTCGCTACGTGGCTCCATCCATGATCGCTACGACATAGTCTCTGATGGCGATGCTTTTTGGGGGGTATTTTAGCTTAATTTCAGGAAAGTAGAGTGGCATTGTCCATTAGAGTCTACGCTCCATTCTATGCGACACAACACTGTATATAAGACAGTACAGTACGACAACAAGATAAATTAAGACAATTGTCATTTTTTTCATGAAACAGAACCATTCTGCCTCCAGTCTGTTTTATGCTAAGCTAGGCTAAATGCATCCTGACTCCAGATCTATGCTGAGACGTAAGCTTGGCATCGATCTTCTCGCCAAACTCCCATGAGGAAAACAAAGATGTGTATCTCCCAAAATGATGACCCATTTCTTCACAAGTGAGCATAGTGCAGCTGTGGCGTAGCATTAGCAGACCACATGATGCACCAAAAGCAGATGCATGAGGTCTGTAAGAGTACAGTAAATGTTTGCATAAAATGAAGGGAGAACAGAGAGTCACCTGCCTCCCTGCCTGCTGCTACTGTTACATCTCTAATCGGAGGAAATGGCTTGTGGTGAGGAGACGTTCCAGCCCTCCTGTGGGAGTTTAATTCAATCACAACTCGGGTCAAAAATGAATTAAAACTCTCATTAGGCCCCGCTCCTGTGTTCCAGAAACTAAGTCTGCTGCTCCGGCTCACATGTACAGATTTTGGTGTTACACAGAAGCATCAATCAGCTCTGCAGTTATCTGTCTGTGAGTCAGCCATCAGTCACTCACTCCATCATTTTGTTATTTTAATTTGCAGTGCTCACCCACACACAGAGCCCAGCGAAACCAGTTACAGATGATCCAAACAACAGCGGGCTATGTGGACATTTTGTTGTTTATTCTGAACGAGTCACAGTTTGACAAAAAAATGAGAGCGCAGTGCTCCCTGCCTGGACTTCATATCTCACTGAGCACAAGGAGGATAATACACTGCGATCCACATCACAGGACCATTGACCTTTCCACAGTACACTGTAACTAACCACTTTGGACTGTGGCCATGAAGCAGAGCAGCAGAATGTGTTGTTCTGTGTCAGGGAGAGAAAGAGGAACTTGTGCATTGTAAACCCACAAGAAAAGCTCTCCACTGTTGTCATATTACATCTATAATCTAGATACAATGGCACTGACACTTGCATTTAAGCGTATTGTATTCCTGGACTCAGATGAGTGTGTTGTCGTTGTTATGTATTGTTTTGTTTAAAGAAGCAAAGGTGTGAACAGATTCATTTTCTCAGTTAAATTGGGTAAGACTTGTGACATCTCGATTCGCTGCCACTTGAAAAATACGAGATGAAATACACTGAGCATTAAGAAAAAAGAATCCACTGCTGATAAAAGCCTTGTATAATCTGTAAAGCTAAACCAAACATGGAGTTGTCTTTATCAGCTGCCTAAAAGACTTTATACAAGAACAAGGCTATTTTTTTTCTTTTCTTTCTGTTGCTCAACGACGAGCCTTCAAACGTGAAACACGAGCTCCTCCTAATGGTTCAAAATGAAACATGTGCTGCCTTCAGGTGCTCATCATAATAAACAAGCAAGCGTGCATGTGAGGAACGTTTGGGTGATACTTTTTTATTTGTACTTTTCTTACATTAACAAATACATATTCATGCCTATATCATATAAATAATAATATATCACTTGTTCTAATGGGTACTTTTTATACATTTGGTAACTTAAGTAGTCCAGTAGACTAGATGCGTGTTATATTACTTTATACTTTTCGTCGTCAGCGTCTGATATTTTACTGGCCCATCCAGTGACACCAACCTCCTTCCTATGTGGACTTTGTGGCTCTATTACATCAACGCACTACTTCCCACTCTTTTGGACAAGAGTCAGGATTCATTCAACGGGAAGAGAGCTTTGACGGAACATACACAGATGTCATTTAGGACATGTGCTGAGGGCCTTTAAAGACTACGATTTTGAATTTATTTATTTAAAAATATAATTATTTAATGAAATCTATCTATCTATCTATCTATCTATCTATACCAATACTAACTAAATGGTTTCTGTCATATATTTCCACCATTAAATTGTGATTGCCCATTTACCTTTATATTTATATAGCACAATATATAATAGAATGTGTTTTCTTACGTGTGTCAAATTGTATGGTGCAATTGAATTAATAGTTTGATAGTAATCATAATAATAACAGCAATATAGAGTAATAATAACACAATAGTGTAATTGAATCAATTGCATATTTTATCACTGTTCTATTGTACTGTAGTGTTATTGCTCATTTTATTTGCTAAATTCTGCCAAGTGTAATCTTAGTAATAGTTCTTAATATAAATGTGTATTATTCAGGCTTCAGACTTTATTAAACTTGGTGCATACTTAACGATTCCTGTGTTAAATGGCTGTTTGCAAACACTGAGTCTCAAGTTGATTCATACCACTACAAACACATGTTTTATTCATACAGCATCTGAGAAAATAATAGTAAATAATACCCTTCATCCTAATGTTTAGATGTTAAAAGGTTTCTGCTGGGACAGCACTTTTTGTAGAGAGGCTTAATGGGGATGATTTAAGAATAGAATGAAAATAATGACGTTGAAGATCATTTCATAACCACTGACTGTGATCGTGTATCTCTCACTGGGAGCATCACAAACATGCAATCACTTCCAGTATACTTGTGATCACAAAGGACCAAACTCGTGAGGGTTGGACGCAGGGATGGATCCGAGCTGCACGTGAAGGCAGCACCGCTGTGATGAATGGTGTCCTCCGCTGTGGTGTCGCGCTGCACACACGTGTAGAGTCAACCTTAGCATA
This sequence comes from Hippoglossus stenolepis, assembly GCF_022539355.2. Classification (NCBI taxonomy): domain Eukaryota; kingdom Metazoa; phylum Chordata; class Actinopteri; order Pleuronectiformes; family Pleuronectidae; genus Hippoglossus; species Hippoglossus stenolepis. Next base: position 19,643,264 of record NC_061499.1, on the reverse strand, counting down.
CTCGGTCTGTAGGGAAGCTAACAGGAGCTAACAGGAGCCAACAGGAGCCAACAACCTGTTGGGTGGGTCCAGATCACGTCTCTGAAGAAGGAGCCGGTGTGTTCGAAGATCATCTTGGTGAGTTGAAATGTGATGCTGTTGCCAGAGAGGCTGTGTGAGCTAGTTAGCGAACACAGCCAAGACACAAGGTTAGACACAGTGAGTACGAGTGGTTTCCGGTATGAAAACTAAACTGCCATGCTGTTGATAACACTCCATGCTGGAACATAGCGGTGTTGTGCGGCGATTGATCATTTAGCAGATGGCTGAATCGTTTTCAATTAAACGTAGGATGCTGTTATGCTTTTCACATTAAAATGAGTAAATCGACACCTCTTGCTTTTATTTTGAAAGCGATCTTGGGCACATTGAACACGTGTGCGTGGGTTAGCTTGATGTGGTTGTAACGGTGGTTAGCTCCGCTGTTAGCCGCTTCACACAACACTGCCATGTTTAAATGTACCCGTCCGCCCCGGCACGGTCAGAGGAGGGCATGCTTTTAAAGTCCGTACACTACAGCTAACAGTTAGCCTAATGCTAAACACACTGGCGGGTTTACTTTGGTGTTGTTTACTTTGTTGACGGGGGTAACCTGGATTGGCGGTCCGCTCACATGTCCTGTCCTCGCCCAGCGGAGCTCGGGATTTCCCACCCGCGCGGGCCGCGTTGTCTTGGTTATCGAGCGTGCCATGTTCTGTGGCGTCAAGCTGTAAAAGTGAGAGGAAATTCAACATTTCATCTTTGCTCTTGTCCGCAAAACATCAAGAACATCATGAAGCTCCGATGAAACTTTTGGTTTGATGCTGTAAACATTTATTTAGATTAGTGACATTGACAATAAGTACATGGTAGAACAAGGACGTGGGGGGGTCAGCCATTGTTTAGGTTGATTAAACAGCCACATTGTACACGATCTTACTCTTTCCATATTCTAAGCTCCAAAAATGTATTTTCAACATCCTGTGGAGGCGGAAACCTGTTAGTTAAGCACAGGCTGAAGAAAAATCATCCAAAGTATTATGGTTTATTTAAAAACACATTTTCTTTACATACATAGCAAATATAATATGAACCCCTCAAAATAAATTCTTGAAGCCTTCATCAGCAGTGAATATACACGTTAATAAAAATGATAATAACAACAATAATCTAAATGAATAAAACTTGATTACTAAAGCACTTATATAGCATTTATCTAAACAAAGTTACAAAGGGCTTCACAAAATATATAGGAATAAAACAACAACAACAAAAAGAGAAAGGTGACGTAAAAGAGAATTTCTAAAACAGAACATTTGCTAAACCCAGTTAATAATCAGGTGTTAAAAGGCTTCCCTAGTAAAGAGCCTTCACTTAGGAACTATACTAGCAAGTTTTTGTTGGAAGACACATGATACATGACCGTCTGTCTGGCACTTTGTCCCTATGTTTAAAACTCATCTTTTAATATTTGATTTCTTTGAATGTAGCTTTAGTTTTTAAATTATTGTTTTAGATGTGACATGTGAAATTTCCCAAAGCATGACACGGTGAGAATGTCCTGGATGAACTGCTTTGCACGGTGTAGAGTTTGATTTATGACCATCGTCTTTTAGATACCAGAGTGCAATGATGAAGTACATCCTGGTAACCGGAGGAGTCATCTCCGGCATCGGCAAAGGCATCATCGCAAGCAGCGTGGGCACGATCCTGAAGTCATGTGGCCTACACGTGACCGCCATCAAGATCGACCCTTATATTAACATAGATGCCGGCACATTTTCACCCTATGAGCACGGTACGTCAGAGCAGAGGAACGTTCTTATTGAACCCATTCATAATTAACGAATGGTGATGTAAATAATGATTTTTGTCATGCTCACTCTGCTCAGGTGAAGTGTTCGTGCTGGATGATGGGGGTGAGGTGGACTTGGATCTGGGGAACTACGAACGCTTCCTTGACATCCGGCTGACCAGAGACAACAACCTGACCACGGGCAAGATCTATCAGTCTGTTATCAACAAGGAGAGGAGGGGAGACTACCTGGGCAAAACCGTGCAGGGTAACAGCTGCTGCTCAAGTTTGAAACAGGGAATCGTGCTGTAGAGAAAACAGTCAACAAAGAATAATGTTGAAATGTCCCCTTTGTCCATCCAGTCGTGCCACACATCACAGATGCCATCCAGGAATGGGTTGTGAAACAAGCCAAAGTACCAGTTGAAGAAGATGATGTACAACCTCAAGTGTGTGTGATAGAGGTGAGTCGCTCTGTACTTGTTGTTTAATCTGAGTTTGTAACAGCAAATGGTTCAGATTAAAGGAAACCTACTAAACATATTCAGGTGCATAATTTTAACAGTTTTGTGCAGAAAACACACCACTTTCCTCAAACTGTTCATTGCTGCCGCTCCTCTTTTCAGCCTTCGTCTGAAATGTTTTTAGCTCCCGTCTCTTTAACCTCTTCGACTCCCTAAAGACGCCAGCGTTATGGTCTTGATTACCATGAGTCTCCAAGTGTCCTACTTGGAGCTCCAACTGGATCTTGTCATGAAAAAAACACTGTAGAATGGCTAACGGAGCTGTAATATGCAAATGTGACATGATGTCATAATGATGCGGGTGTATCGGCCAGTCAAATTGATGAGGCGTTTCAGGAGCAGTGTTTTCCGTGGAGGAGAGGAACTCTTTAAGAAAAAGCGAAAAAGCCTATGTCTCCTTTCATGATATATTGTACAGGATCACGATCTCTTTCCAGCCTCTGCTGAAGCTGCTAACATTGTATCTGATAATGTGCGTGTGTGTGTGTTTGCAGTTAGGAGGCACCGTGGGGGACATCGAGAGCATGCCTTTCATCGAGGCCTTCAGGCAGTTCCAGTTTAAAGTGAAGAGGGAGAACTTCTGTAACATTCACGTCAGTCTGATACCACAGGTAAGAGAGCCACACCCTCACACCTCCCTGCTTTTATCTGAGGGGAAATGTACACAGAACCTCCACAGCCCAAGTGCATCACTTTCAGAAATATGACTGTAACAGTTTAATAAAAGAATTTAGACCCCATTCAGATGTGATATTACCATCCATCACGGGTGTTCCGATCACAAGTGGTAAGCTAAGGTACAGATGTGGACACCCACCTACTCAACACAGTAGGGACACATTGGAGATCCGACCCCTCGGACCACATTCAGAGGTCATCTGGGGCCCAGTACACATCTGGTTGTAACATCTGTCCCGACAGCATTTCGTTTGTCTGTTCATACCTGGTATTAAAATGTGTCTTCTGTGACCACTTGCGATCGGATCACTGCGGGCGTATGTTAATGCCATGAACTGCGTCAGCTATGCATTTCTTTTTACATTTCTACGATATCTCAACGTCGACTTGAATTACATGTTGGATATTCCAGGTTCCTAGTTGGTTTGCACGCAGGTTGTTTGCTTCCAGTTAAATACATATGCTGTCTCCATTGTTCTGTCCAGCCCAGTGCAACCGGAGAGCAAAAGACCAAACCAACACAGAACAGCGTCAGGGAGCTGAGAGGACTGGGCTTGTCCCCTGATCTGGTGAGTCACTCACTGTCGCACATCAGAACATATTGAAAAAGCGTTTGTGTAAAAATGTCCAAATAGAGAACAGGAAATGCCATGGTACGTACTACGTGGAGCAGGTCAGGCCTGATTGTTAAAGCATGAATTTAACAAAGGGTGTAAAAGCTCCACGGTGATCTACATCACGGTGACACATCGTTCTAACCCTTGATCTTTTCAAATGATTGCATCGTTTACATATCTGAAAACATAGATTCAAATACAGTCTGTGAAAGGCTCATATTATTAAATCGGTCAGGCTCAAGTATCTATGTTTTAAGTTCGAGAAACAATTGCTCCTCACGGAATATAGTATCTAGACTTTCTCATCTCTGCCAAGGAGGTTAGTTAGAAAGATTGTGCAAAAAGTACCAGAAATCGTGGTGGAAGGAAGCCATGGCTCAATTATATTATGGTGCAGATCTTGATTAGGGGGTGGATTCAAGATCTTTTTTTCTTTAACATTGTGAGATAGGACGTTTTCATCATTTTTCCTTGATTTTGCGTGGATCTTGATGACATATTTAGGGGACTGATATTTTCAAGTGTGTGCAATTTGGTGCAAATCCAAATAAAAATCTGGATGTAGTGAATTTAATGTGGTCTCATAAGGGGACAGTTGGGCCTTGATGGAGTTATGAGCTCTACTGAGTGACATTCTAGTTTCTCTGGTGTTTTGCTGTGTGAAGTAATTTGTGTTGTACCTGTAATGACCTTTTCCCTCTGGGATAATTGAGGTGTCTTCTCATCTTTATCAACAGATCATGTGTCGCTGTTCCACTGCTCTGGAGAACTCTGTTAAAGAAAAGATCTCAATGTTCTGCCACGTAGAACCAGAGCAGGTATGTCACTGACACACGTTTATTGTGGGATGTCCGATGAGCCCAGACCCCGAGCAGCTCTAAACTCTCCTGTGTGCTTCCAGGTCATCTGTGTGCAGGACGTGTCGTCCATCTACAGGGTGCCGCTACTGCTGGAGGATCAGGGTGTGGTGAGCTACCTGAGCAGGAGACTGAACATGCCCATAGAGACCCAACCCAGGAAAATGCTGATAAAATGGAAGGAGATGTCTGACAGGTGAGTCTTTAGCAGAAGTCAAAAATGTATTAAAGAGTAATTCTACACTGAACTGAATGCTGCTCCTCTGGTGCTTTACTTTGTCCTGACTGATGTGATGGCTTTGTCTGAAACGGTTTACTAATGCACTGCACGTGTTGTCCTCGCAGGTCAGACAGACTGTTGGAGCACTGCTCTATAGCACTGGTCGGGAAGTACACCAAGTTCTCCGACTCTTACGCTTCTGTCATCAAGGCACTGGAGCACTCAGCCCTGGCCATCAGTCACAAACTGGAGGTTAAGGTACGTTCACAATGTTCAGAACACATATTCATCTTAATTACATCTGTATTAAAGGCCCAATCCACTTAATGTGTACTAATACATGTGAGCTGGTTAGTAACTTGTAGGATTTAAGGAAGCATTATCATTAGACAGGGTACTTATTTAACGCTGCAAACACTTACTGTCAATACACTTTCACCTCTTTCTTTTCAACGTTGCTTTTCCTCGTCTGTGATTTTTTTTTTTATGTAACTAAGCAACCAAGTGTAGAGTAGATCTGCTTCCTGTTTACACCGGTACACATGACTAGTGTACTTGAACAGTCACGTGATTGACAGGTGTTGGGATTATAACTGAGCCAGTGCTTAAACACTGAACTCAGAATGTTGCCGTTTTAAAACGAAAATGTATTCGGATGGATATAGCCACAGATGGGTATCATCACATGAACAACCACACACAAACCGGACCATACTCGACTGTGATGAGGTGTGCGGTCAGAAGCACAACAGATTTAAATGAGCTCAGTGCAGCTGTGCATTTTCCACATACAAGAGTGGGCTGGAACAAGAGAGTGCTGCATCTGCTATATCAATCATTCAGTGGCAGCATGACATCAAATTAAAGAGGGACAGATGAGGAGGAAACGTGAGATGGAAAATATATTTTTCTCTTCAGAGCTGCCACCTAAGCCTATGCTGTATGTCTCCTCTCCTCAGTATATAGACTCGGCATATTTGGAGCCCAGCACTCTGCAGGAGGAACCAGTAAAATACCACGAGGCGTGGCAGAAACTCTGCAGTGCTGAGTGAGTCCTGAGGCCTCATTTCTGAAAGTAACCCCGGAATTTAGATTTATAGTTTCTGTAACTGTTTTTCTTCTTCTCTTATCAGTGGAATCCTGGTTCCAGGAGGTTTCGGCGTCAGAGGAACTGAAGGAAAGATTCGCGCAATCAACTGGGCCAGAAAACAGAAGAAACCCTTTCTAGGTACAGAAGAGTTGCATGAGACTGAGTGGCAATAAATACCATGCAGTTTAAATGTACAATTTTCAAGTAACATGGATAACGTCAAACACGCCACATGTTTCTGCAGGTGTGTGTCTCGGAATGCAGTTGGCAGTATGTGAATTTGCCAGAAACGTGCTTGACTGGAAAGGTGAGGCTCCCATGTAGCAGCACACTGCTGCAGTATTGTGTCTTTACATGTTAAAGAGCAGCTGAATAGATAAAAGCTCAAGGTTCGTTACTGTCTTGGTTCGAATTTTCAATCGCAAAACCTGTGATCAGAGGGTGTGTTGATAAACCTGTGCTAAAGACAATTATTGAGCATAAGGTTTGGTTTAAATCAAACTGACTTTTTGTCCAATTTTAGCTGCTGCCCATATGATCTCCTCAAAACAAAATTAGTTTGGCACTGAACCAGAAATTAGACAATCCGAGAATTGAAGCGATCCATTTCCATTCCATTATGAATCTGCTGTGCTGCCACCTTCGCCTGCAGATTTATTCGTTGAATCGGACCGTGCAGGTTAAAACATTATCAATGAACGCAAAATTAGTGCAGGATGAGTCGTTAAAAAGTTGAAACCGTTTTACAGGAAGAGTTGAAGATGTAAAATACTGTTGAAATATATTTGGCAAATACGAGATAACAGAATTAAGATAGAGATACAGGATTAAAACTGGGAGCAATTCTTTTTCATTTCATGGGGCCTTTAGTTACTAATATTAACTCGTAGCCTGTAGCTTGTCAGTTATTTATCTCCTCGGACATCTCTGCCCATTTCTCTCTCATCACGGTCTTAACACAGCGTCGACACTGCCTGTGTAGTGCAACTGGAGCGGCACCATCTTCAGTTCTGTCAGGATGCGTTCAGGCACAGTACTAAGTGTAGGTTGCACATATTCTGGCAGGACTCATTCACATATTAGAGTAAAGGAACACTCCATACTCATACCGAGGCATATGTGTTCTGTCAGATTAAGATGGATGACTGAAACACGTCTTGTGTAAACTACAGAGGAGAAATTACGAATAACACAATTCGTTGAATCGTAGCGCAGCCAGTGTCAATGCTGTCAGCTCCCTTAGATTTATTCCCCAGCTACTCATCAGCAGTGATTTCAAATCCCTACTTCATACCCAGTTCCACCCACACTACTCCAGTGTATCTTTTTACCACCCAAAGGATTGGTAGCAGTGATTAGTGAAAACATTCTAACACTTGTCTGTTTTGCGCTTAGATGCCAACTCAACAGAATTTGACCCCGATACAACGCATCCTGTGGTGAGATCCTTATTCTAAACTCAGAAATAATGTAGTTGTAATTTGACCTGAAAAGTGCATCAAGATTCGACCTTGAACCGTTGCAGGTGATCGATATGCCGGAACACAACCCTGGGCAGATGGGCGGCACAATGAGGCTAGGCAAGAGACGGACCATTTTCAAGACCAACACCAGCATATTGCGTAAGAAACTTTCAATTCACCTTCAGCCAGTTGATGGGTTGTGGCATCTGCTCTGTGATTACAGCTGTTCTGTATTGCAGGCAAGCTTTATGGAGACGCAGACTACGTGGACGAAAGGCACAGACATCGCTTTGAGGTATGTTGACCTCGAAGTTGGTTAGCAGCTTTAGAAACATTGTTTGTTTAAAAGCACTCATGAAGTGGTGTATTTATTTAAAATGTGGGACTGTCATTGTGCAGGTCAATCCTGAGCTGAAGAGTCACTTTGAAGACATGGGCTTCCGCTTTGTAGGTCAAGACGTGGAAGGAGAAAGAATGGAGGTCATAGAACTTGATGGTATGGAAAATAACACTTATTTTTATTGTGGGTAACTACAACCATCTATCAGGTTGCATTTCTTTTAAGACGCCATCCTCCGTTTTCAGATCATCCATACTTCGTTGGAGTACAGTACCACCCAGAGTTCACCTCACGCCCCATAAAGCCATCACCCCCTTATCTTGGTTTGTTGCTGGCCGCTGCAGGGAAGCTGCAGAGCTACTTACAGAAGAGCTGCCGCCTATCTCCACGGTAAACATCATATCTCAAGTTATACACACTGCAAGTTTAGGACTCACCCCAGGAAGAAAAACTAAGCTTGTTATTTTGTCTTTGGCACAGGGACACATACAGCGATCGGAGTGGCAGCAGCTCCCCAGACAGTGAAATATCAGAGCTGAAATTACCTTCCATTTCAAGCGAATGATGTAAAGATCCTGAGGAATTCTTTTTTTCTTCAATGGTTTCAGTGATACAAACTTCAATCCTTTTCTAGAGTTTTGGATGTCAAATTTAGACCCGGCATTTACATCCATCCTGACCATGAGGTCATCAACGCATGTGACTTATTTTTACTGAACGTAAAAGAATTATTGGTTTCCTAAGGGAGTGCCTTCTCTGCACAATTATGCTCATGTCAAGACTGTCACAATAAACATTAACTGGATAATGACACGATTTGGTTTGAAATTTGAGTAAAAGATTTAATGGACGTGTCAAACTGATCCACTAATCAGATTTCCTTCAACTGGTTATTCATCTGAAGGGGTCTTTGCTCATACTACAGACAATGCATGTTGCCTATAAATGGCTGAAACATGTCTGGTTTTTACAGCTGTACTACTGTGGCCTTATTGCAATTATGTACTGTTACATGAACATTTAACACTTTTAAGCTCCTTTATGAATGAGATGAATTTAATAAACGGATTCCAGTATTAGTTTGTAGTTGGGTTTTTTTATTGCATACAAACAAGTTTTCACAATACACATTTCAAACCTTTTCATTTAAGGTGCATGAAAGTTATGGCAACTATTCAACATTGCAGTTAAACATGATGCTTTTGTTGACTGAGATTGTTGCCCTTTGGGGACAGCCTGCAGCATTTCCCCCAGACAGGTGAAGGTCTCCAACGCTCCACTTTGTAGAGCACACATCAGTATCTGAAAGTTAAAAAAAAAATAAAAATTTTAAGCACAATTCAAGAGCCTTCTCTCAAAACTACATTTTAGGGCTGATCTCAGTCCCATATCCGCTAACTTCATCCAACAGTCCTTTTGCAAGTTGGTCATCATAGATCAGATCAACACAAGCAAAATTAATGCGTTTTTAATACCTTGAGAAGCAGGAAGGGTTGGGAGCCCGCACGGCCCAGCGATGCCAGACCTGAGGTCATGAGTCAGAGTGATGCCTGCAGAAAGAGCGCGCAGTTAGAAATAATACTTTACATCTGTTGGACAGTAGAGTGGCTGTTAATGGCAAAGATGGCCAGCACAGTCAAAGACCATCCTGTATTCTTGCATGCTATTGGAGCACCTTGGACTACAAACAAGCCCCAGGTCCTTATAATAGCATGCTGCAATTTAGACTTGAGGGGAAATGAGAAACAAACTTACCATGACATGAGCGGTCCTTATCCAGTCACTTTAGTGGTCAGCCATGGTCACCTTAGGAGAGCAGTCCTAATCCAGTCACTTTAGTGGTCAGACATGGTCACCTTAGGAGAGCAGAATAAAACGCTATCAATTTGTGATACTGCCACCACCACCTCCTACAGAGATGTTAACAGGAGTGGCTCAGTAAATGTTGTCTCAATCAGACATAGTCAGTGAGGGCAAGTTTGTAATCACAGCCAGGATATTTATGTAATGTGGCTTGAGAGCTTACCAGCAAGTGATGAAGTGTCTGTGCTTCGTCTTCTCACTTTCAGCAGTACCTGCAGACAGAGGGAAGTGTTAACATTTATAACTTTTAATTGGTGTGATTAGTCATTACTCCAACATGTTGAGACCAAATGTCCTTCCCCTTAATGTTGCTGTAACAGTTATTTGCAAACTGAACAGCGACCGTCGGTGAAAGTCTTCATCTGGGCTTCCTGATGACCGTTCACTGCTACATGAGAACAAGAACGGCTTCGATAGGAGCCCGACACATGATAGAACAGAATGAAGATCATACCTGTGATGTAGGCAGACAGCCAGGGTCCAAACTTGGTGGCGCCATTACTGGTCGAGTCTGTGGAGGAGAGAAGGAGGATCCACATTAAGCAGCTTCATCAAGTAAAAATTACAAAACATCCGCTGTTATTTAAACTAATTTTGCATTAATTGTTGCATGCTGCTGAAAAGTAGCTATGCTTGACATGACTTGCGGCCTAGACCACTTAATGACAAATTAAATGCAGTCTACTAAAAAGCATTGTTGACCATAGGCCAAGTTAGAGCACAGCTACAGGCAGTGAGAAGTGTAACTTGTATTCTGAATTACAGTCATGAGTAGTTAGATCAGACCAGCACCCAGCCACGTGGTCCACACGCAGGAAAGGTACTCATGCTAACATTTAGCCTAGCCAAGTCACACCAAGGCCTGAATTCCAAAACGTGTTAACATTAGTGGATGATTTCATACAACTGTAGAACTGTGGTTATATTTTGAATGCATTAACAGTGCCCCTAACAACACGTGCTAGCAGTTGCTAGGCCGCTAACGCACTTAGCATTACTGGGAGTTAACCAGCTACATTTAACATCATTGTTTTAAGCAAGAGGTATAAAGTAAACTAAAGTACAAGTGTTGAGTTCGAAAAAGAAGCTGGTCGAGGCCTCACCATGATTAGAAGTCTGTCGGTCCTTCATCTCGTGGAGAGCAGGAAGAGAGAGAGAGACTAGGGAGGCTCGCGCTGCTTTTATACACGCTAGCGCCCTCTGATTGGCTCACACAGGTCACGTGGACCTGTTGCATGACGGGATATGTATTCCTACAACTTTTTCTTTTTTTTGGACGAACTCTTGTTGTCTTTTTATGATTGTTGACACTTTCAAAATCAGCGCAAAACATTTCTTTTTTTTACGTTTCCTTCAACACTCGTTTTTCTCAGAATCAGACAGAATGTGACATATTGTGTATAAAGAGAGAAATACACACATCAGTGGGGGGTTGTATGTGTGGAAATGGAGGCTGTGTAGCTTCAGAACCACGGACAGCACCAACCTCCGCCTCGTGTAGTTTCCATTAAACAACATTGAAGTGATAAATGTGACATTTGTGTTGCGTTGCTTTGATCGTGTTGATATTCCACACACTGACCGTGCTACACAACCCACACAAAGGACTCCCCTGTGTGCCACAACGAAAACCTGCATTTCCCATGAATTCAAATCCAGCTAATCTCCCGACCCTGGTCACTATAACACACAATCGCCCGATTCATGGCTGCAGCAGGTCTACGGTGGTGGATCGTAGGTAAAGCCGTCACATGACCCGCCGTGCCCCGCGTCTCCTCCCGAGCAGAAGGCGGCGGCAGCAGCAGCAGAGGCAGCAGCAGCAGCGGGAGCCGCAGCGGCAGCAGTAGCCGGGGCTTCATGTAAACACAGCGCTCAGGGCTTTGTTCAACACACACTGCGACTCTCCGCCGGTAACCGTCCCCCGCTCGTCATGCCATGGATATTTTGTGGCAATACCAGTTCCGAATCATCCTGCTCGGGGACTCCACCGTGGGGAAGTCGTCGCTGCTGAAGCGCTTCACGGACGGTATCTACAGCGATGTGGCGGACCCCACGGTCGGGGTAGATTTCTACGCCCGCTCGATGGACATCGAGCCCGGGGTGAAGATAAAGCTGCAGCTCTGGGACACGGCTGGTCAGGAGCGGTTCAGGTAGGACCGAGTGGGGTTTGAGGGTGAAATCAAGATTTGATTAAACAATTATGATTTGACATATATGGATGACGACTATCCTCTATAATGGATAGGCCTTGGTTTGCTGTCGTATTTAAAAAAAAACATGAATCCCTGTATTTGAAATAAAGGCCGTTCAGTTTATCATTGTGATGTAATGTGGGCCGTGGTGAGAAGGGTCAGAAGATTATAAAGGCCTGGATCTTATGATGTCCTGTGAAAATCGAGTCGCATCACTGCATCCATTCACGGATGATGGGCATCCTCCTCACATCTAGGCCCCAGTTTGATTCCCTGGTACAGTGCCACAGTCTCCAGGGCAACACAAAGATGACAGCTCTGTATCCTCATCTATTCTTTTTTTCTTATTGCATTCATCCGCCCTGTTGCCTGTTGTGTTTCATGTGTCCCGGCTGTCACGGGTAATTTCCTGTAAAGCACTTCTCTGTCTGGAGCAGCAGCCTCAGCTCTCAGATCTGTTTCCTCTTTTGAAGCTGGGGCTTCTGAGGGTGTTTTCCTAAAGGCTTCACCACTCTCAAGGCTTTCACTTCTGTTTCAACAGGTCTGACTGTGAGAAGTGTCTGTGAAATAAACTGATGATTAGTAAATCAGTGCATGAATAAGACATGTGTGGCCATGTGTTCCAGTACTGTTGTCCCGGCTGCCCAATAGTCCAAGACTCTTATATGGGACCCACAGATCCTTTACAGTCTGGTTTGTGCTATTTGATTAACATCACTAATGGAATTAACCAGTTTTCATTTACACCCACCAGGGCAATTAAATGCTACTATAGATGTGTGAATAATTGTTCTTGATTAAGTTATTGCCCATATCGCCGAATATATGGTGCATCTCTTTTGAATGGAAACAGACACATGCCCCTCTGTATTGGGGTATTACCATTAGGTGACTTGTAAGTTATGGGAGCTCTGGGCAAAACCAAATAAAGCTGCACTATTTGTGGTTAAAGGCATTAGAATAGATGCACCACATCTGGAAGGTTCATTTGGTCCTGGATTGGACTCAACTCCCTAGACCAATGATCCTGGAACAATAAAAATGAATATTAAAAAAATGGAAATATTAACATGATATTCCCTGTATGCTGTCATCTGCGGTAACACCTTAAGGACTTATAGTTTTACTCAGAAGTTGCTAATAAACAATTTATAATATATATAATTTATAATTTATCTGGACGGACTCAAAACTTGAGTTGCACTTTACCACGAGTTGAGTTGAGTCTTTGACTGCTTTTGACTGACTTGAGACTGGTCCAAAAATCATAAAAACAGTTATGGAACTTGTAATGGAGGATGCTCATCAATATTGTACAACATTTCGAAGTGACAAAGCCAAGATTACAATTGTTTTCAAAGATGATTTTGCTTTCACTTAATAACGTGTCTTTCTACCCGACAGGTCCATTACGACTTCATATTACCGCAACTCTGTGGGCGGGCTGCTAGTTTTCGATCTCACCAATCGCAAAACCTTTGACCATGTGAGGGAGTGGCACAAGGAGGTGAGTGAGCACATCCTACCTCACCACATGGTCTACATCCTCATCGGCCACAAGAGTGACCTCAACAAGGACCGCAAGGTGACCCGGGACGAGGCGGAGAATCTGGCGGCCGACCTGGGCATCCGCTACGTGGAGACCTCGGCCAAGTGCAACATTAACGTGGACCGGGCCTTTGAGCTGCTGACCAGAGACATCTACGAGCTGATGAAGATGGGTGAGATCGTCACCCGCGATGGATGGGATGGTGTGAAGAGCGGCCTCACTGCTAAGGTCCTCTACCCGGCCGATGACGAAGAGGAACGGGCCAGGGTGTCCGCTGAAAAGGGCTGCCACTGCTGACTGAGATCTCTCTGTGTGTCCAAACACTGTCCTGTCACACCTGGAGCTCGCCTCGTCTCACAGCCGTCCATCGAGGCTCAGCACCCCATGATAACCATCCTCCATCACTTCTTCACCTTGTGCTTCATGCCCTCTCTGTATGTGGGACGACTGAGATTCTTTTCAAACAGAGGGGGTCAGTGAACATCCTGGTGTGTATCTTATAAACAAGTTGTGTCTCTAAATTCATATGGTGTAGCACGAACCAAGCTGTTTTCATCCTTTTTGGCCAAAAAACAGAGAAAGCGTGTAGAGGTGATCAGGTCTTGGGGCTGAGGGTGTAGTCAATACTCCTTTTCATAGCACTGGAGATAATGTTCTACTGAGCATACTGACGATACTGTGGTCGGGCATCACTCCACCTTCATACGGCACTAGTGTGTGGTTTCTACCTGTCCAAGTCTGTGCAACGCTTTGCCTGCAATCCTATGTGTCTGTAATATTGTAAATAATAGTGAAGTCTGTCGAGATGGAAGCTGAAATGTCACTAAAAGCTATTTAATTAATATCGTGAACAGACACAGTGCACTCTACAATAAGTGTCACCATATGAAATCAATGTGCTCCCCCTGCTCATGTAAGCTGTACGTGCACTTGCGCCAAACTGACCTAAAATTTGGATCATTCTGTGAATACTGGAGTAATGTTTTGTAAAGAAAAATAGAGATTATTTCTAGTTAAGTTGTACACATAAAGATAGGTCATTGTAATTAGGATAGATGGTCCTATTTAGGTATTTGTATTATAGCATCAACAGGAGCAAGACAACAACATCAAAATAAGTGATCTCTCAGACCTTTTAATGTGTCATCAGTATTAGTGAAGACGTGTTTGATTAAGAACCAAAAGGAGTTTTAATTTCACCAACTGTTGTTTGTAGCTTCAACAAACAACCACTTCTTTTATTCTCAGCTCATTCAGGCCTGAGGTGGTGATGAACTCATTAAAGCGATTGGATGGATGTGTTGCTCCCTTTACGTTGTGTTCCAGAGTTGTCAGAGAGCAGGAAATGTGGGTTCAAGTCTAGAGAAATGTCTCACCTCCAAGACGAAAACCTGGGAAACATTAGTCAAACCTGTGGATAAGAAAATAATGATAAACTGCAGAAGCTAATAATGTGTGGGGGTTGAGCCGTGCAGCAAATATGCAGAAACATGGCTCCTGGATTGGCTTTTAGCAAGGGACCTTTGTCACGTGTTGTTGCCCCTCTCACTGTATTCATCAGGGCCTTCACATAATAGTTCAACATTTTGAGAAAGACGCTCATTAAAATTCTCTCTGAGAGGTAACTAAGAAGTTGATGTGTTGCCTCATGTCTGTGTGTGAAGTAAGAATCTTGAACCATTAGCATAGCTTAGCTTAAAATAGGGGTAAACAGCAAGCCTAGCTGTCTCCAGCCATTAGAATAGTCGGCTGCAGGGACAGTTGTCAGTGACATCACCATGTGTGGTAAATTGTGCCTGAAAAGACATAAAAAAACTACACATGGCATCAATAAATATCTAAAGAAAGGGTTATAACATGCAACTATTTCTAAAATATATAGATTTTTATGAATCTGCTTGGGTCCATATTAAACAACGGAGACGATGTGTTACCTTAGAACTGTTTGAAGGTGTATATTTTTCCACCTTCTGCTGGGAGCAGTTTCCCCTGCTTCCAGCCTCTATGCTAAGCTAGTTATCAAAATGCTTGTTCTCAATCATGGAAATGTGACGGAATCATCCATCACATCATCACAAATACAAATCTCATGTGGAAAACTGCTGTATACGTTCCTGAAATTCTTTTGATAAGCAAGTAATGGATGAAGAAGTATTGGGGCCATATTGAGGAACCTTTGTTTTTCAACAATGAGGTAATATTATTTCAATAAGTACACGTAATATTGCAAGAATAAAGTCAACATTTTATTAGGAATACTAAACTAAAAGTGCAATTAGAAAAAAGTCTTCATATTTTGTGAAAAGGAAAGACATGGATTCTTAGCCTATCTTTTTAAAGTCTTATGATATCCTACTTATGATAAAATGGTGCTGATGTTACAAAAGTATTTCATTATTTGTGAAACATATACTAGAGTATAACTTAACGTGGTCCACATTCCACATTTTAACACAGGACACAGGCGGATTATGACTTTATTCTTGTAACATGACTTTATTCTCAAAATCTCAGACTCCTGTGATGGTCAGCTTGCTTGTTCTTGGCAGTGAGATGCATTTCTGATGAGAGCATGTCTACACACGATTTAACCGTGCACATGACAGCAATAACTTCCTTTAACGCAGACGATGGTGTACGCTGTCAAGTCTCTAGAGTCTCTTTACTGCGCCATTAATCTGGTGTTTACGAGCCGACAATAGACTACAGTCCACTTGGCCGGGGCACTCACCTCTCCTCACACACTTTAATCACCTTTCACCGGCATCTTGTGAAAACACCTGTCCACAAACACACTGCAACCAGCAAGTGATTATGCATTCTGTACGTACTTTGCGTTCATGTGATCCAGCTTATGTTTTTTTCTTGAGTTAATAAATGTTGTGTGGGGGACAGAGTACGTGTATGAACACTCTTTGGTTGCAGCCTAGTTTTCAGTAAGGAATGTATTGTAAAATATTTGCACCATCCCTTTATTTGATTTAACTTTTCTGCACTGATTCACACTGTATTCTCTGGTGTCATGTTATAGTCAGGTTTAAATACAGTGTAACCATATGTGATACATGTTTCTTTGTTTGTTTGACAATCAGACGTTAATATCTTGTGTTCACGGTGAAGTTGAGGACTCGTCTGTCTTGAATCTCCATGTAACAGCCAGTCTGACTGTGTTTAATACTACAACTACCTTCCTCACTTTGCTCTCTCATGTAAACAGGGTTACATTGTATGATATTGTTTACATTTGTACGTTGAGACTCAGCAAACTGTTCTCCGATGAGCATGATTCCCATTCCTGCAGCACTGCACTGATCAGAGTGAAGACAGCGACCTGGTTAAATTTAAAGGACCACTCTGGAAACACATGGGCAATTTGCTTAATTACCATCAACCAGTAGTGGGCGCCTCAATACCCAACAATGATTACATATTTATAAAACATTTGTAATTGTACAATTACAAATCTTCCGTCCACGGTCACAGTACTCTCTTACTGAAAGCTAAAAGGGAGCAGTTCAACTTTTCTTGAAATATCCCTTTTCCCTGTTCTTTCTGAGGGCAAGATGGTGAGATTATTCCTCTACTGATCTTCTCATCTCACTCACAGAAAGACTAATTCCCCCCAAAATATTGAACTGTCCCTTTAATGATTTTACGTTATCCACTGGAATGATCAAACCAACCCGCTGATAGGGCGTCTGTACCACAGAAGGTCAGCAGCCGGAAGGCCCACAGGATGGTACATGGTACATAACCATACAGCTCCCGAGCCCATGGTCACATTTCACAGCTTTACTGAATAAATGTTATTTATTTTATATATTATGTATAAGAGATTCATTTATTTGATGTGATTTTATTGATTGGTTAAAAAAAATAAATGGATGCCCAATGAGTGATGTTTGGTCTGGCTGTATCCTTTTTCGTTTTGTTTTTACGAGGTTTGGCGCCCTCTTCTGGCAGATGGAAGGAGGGTCATCATGACCTAGATTAATTATTATTTGTTTATGTATTGTGGTCAAGATAAAGATTTAGAAAAAGGCCATGCTTTTACAAAGACTCAGATAAGTCTATACTGCCACCTTTTATCCAAAGAAGGTTAGATAAGTTCAGGTGTGATTTAATCACTGGGGGTGAGATATTGTCACAATCAGATCCAGAGGGAAATAAAACAGTTGAGTACACAGTGTTAGCTGGCAGTTCAAGAATAGATGTCCTGTAAGTTGAAGCTGTTTTATACGTGGAAATGTAGCTTATGTAAAAACATAGACCCATGTCCTTCAGAAAAGACATTTTAACAGAACACGTAATTTTTGTTTCCTGTTTTTGAGTCATATTCTCAGTTATATGTGTGGGATTTTTAAAGTAAAAAAACAAAACAAAATAATTTTATATCAACAACTCTTAATAGACCAAATGGACCTTATATATCTCACTTCCAACTAATTAAACTGTAATAATCATATGAGTGCAATACTGTTACACTGTACATATTCTGTTTACGTTGTTCATATTACTGATAACTTATTTAGTACTTTACAGACTGTGTATTTCACTGTCCCCTTTCATGTGTAACACGGCAAATATCCAAATAGTGGAACTCAAAGGATTATCTTGTCGTATTTTACACACATGTTTCCGGGAAAAGGATTCTCAAATGTACGGATGATAAAATATAATATAATAACACAAGGTAGTTTTGATGCTCACGTAATCATGCCCTTTATGTATCAGACAATTCTTAGAAATGTTTGCAGTGTGTCAAAAGATAGTTGTTGTTCTGATTCCTGTTGATTTACCCACATGGCCTGAACGCAGCAGCAATTCATAAACTCCGCCCATTTTACCCATCATGCACTCGGGTTTTCCATGCCGCACAGACAGTTGTTCTCAATTTTCAATAATATAAACTAAAACAAACACATTTGGGATAACATTTGTAGACCTGCGTTCAAACTGTATGAAGCACGTTAGAAAACGTGTGAATGTAAAATACGCAGCACATGACGAACCTCTGACTGAAGAGCATGTTGCCCACACAGAGACGATGCCGTGTTCAGGTACTCCGTTAAAAAGGGCTTCTGCTATGTTTGGCACAGGAGATGTGGCGAGTGTCTCGTCTCCTGCGGAATCTACATCAAGAGATTTCGGAAGCACAATTTTTGCTACACGGGGCTGCTGGTGATCGTTTGTCCTGGCGCCCCAAACATTATTGTTCAATTTTAAAGAAGTCATCTTTCACAGTTAATAATATTTAACTGTGTTGGTAAAATATGCCTACTTGTCCTTATCCAATTTTCTATTGACAGCAAAGCCTTTTAGCCCTTATTGTCAGGTTTTTTGTGGTCTAATCTTCTGTCAGTGTGTAATTTTGAAATGTGTTTCGAAGGATGCCTACTCTTCTTTTTGCTGCAAAACCAATCTACCTAAGGGAACAAATAAAGTAACCTAACCTAAATATCTGACATCCACTTCTAGTAAGGTGAAATGCAGGAGACACAGTAATGTTGGAATTATGACTTTTTGAAGGGAGACAGTTCTCGTGGCTCCATTCTTTCCTGAGAGCAGTTCACAAATTGGCTTAATGTTCTTTTCTCTTGTCTTAAAGGGGACGGGGGTCACTCAGTTCATCTGCAGAATAAGCACTAGGATAATGATGACATGATAGATTTAGATCAGACTCAAACTACACCCTAACCCACAGATAGAGTTTCTTCTTGCATGTGTGCATGTTCTTCTAGCAGCACTAAAGCACTGGTACTGCCAGACCTAATGTCAATAATGTGGTGACGCCACATCCCTCTGCTTGGTCAGATTCACTTCACTTTGAATTTACACTCAGTATGAAATGTGTTATGCAGACAAATGGCCTTGAATGCAATTCATGCACGTCTGTCTGTTTGACTGCAGATGAGGCTAACACACACACACACACATACACACATTTGTCTCTTTAAAGTTGTGAGGACACTCATTGACATAATGCATTTCCTAGCCCCTTACCCTAACCTTAACTATCACAACTAAATGACTAACCCTTACCATAACTCGAACCTCAACCTATTTCTAACCCCAACCCTAAAAACAAGTCATAACCCTGAAACAGCCCATCAAAAGTGAGTCAGAATGTCCTCACCTTCCCAAAATGTCCTCACTCTGTAAGGGCTCAAAATGGTCCTCAAAGATATTTGTACACACACACACCTACAATGTGACTGTGGCTCAGGAGGGAGGTACAGGGAGTGAAATGGAAGGTTAGCGGTTCGATACCTGGCACTTCCAGTCTGGCCATATAAAAATGGGGGAAAAAACAAATTGGAATGGAAATGGTGCATCGCCTCTGTTTATTCATTCAAACAAAACACATGCGTAACCTTTCCCCTGAACCTAAAACCAAGTCTTAATTCTCAGACAGACTCTTTTTGAGGACCAGCCAAAAACATCCTCACAATGATGGTATTGAACCAGAATTGGCCCTCATAAATATAGACAGACATTCACATACACACACACACACAGCAGACACAAGGATGAAGCATGCACTTCAGTAATATTCAAACAGACTTAAGGAGACTAACAGCAGCCAGATAACCAGCTATCATTTCATGCAAATGCGGCCATTTTAACAGTTTAAGGTTATTTTAAAGTTTCCTTATAGCAGGCAACCTCGCAACACTGGAGCAGAGACTGAAGAAAAGTTGAATCTCTCAGAATCAGCTGACAAATAAGAGAGCGTCTTGGGATTATAAGTGATCACAACCACTCGCTGATGGTGTTAGATAGCTTCACATTTACATTAAATGATCACATGATATTATTAACACATTAACACATCGACACCGCTCTTATCACAACAAACTCTTTCGACAACTTTGTCGTTGTCATATAAGTGGATGACAGCGCTTTTTCACTGGGACAGAGCGGTTTTCTGCTGGGTTCTCACATCGACTTCTGCGGACTTTATACTAGGAGGGCCAGGTGGAGAATCAAAAGAAACTCCTGAGGCTCTCACTTGGACATTTGCCTTCACACATAGACCTCCTCCAGAGAAATGCAGTGAGTCTCAGTGCATGTCTGAAAGCAGCTATAGTGGAAAACGGCACATATCCGACCCTATTGTGAATGAACTTCTCCAGTCCCCACCACCAGCCAAAGTGCCTGAAGTGACCAATCGTAGAGAGTTCCCTATTAGTGGACTGATTGGTGAGAGTGGACAGAAAATGCCATCCACCAACCTAATGCAGTGGACGGAGGACACATTGAACGAGATGGCATTGAAGCATTCATAGAGGCCACCAGTCCAGGGCTGGAACTGTGTGATATGCTGGAAATAGAGACTGACCTCACTCTCTCAAAGCTAAAGACTATTCTGACGGAGGAAGATCCATCAGACCAGTATCAGAGGCTCAGGAGCATATCTCAGGAACCAGAAGAATTGAATAAGGGAGAAATGGGACTTTATAAAACCTTCTTTTTAAGACTTTATGAAAATACCTTTTTAGAAGAGTTATTTTTTCATAGATATAATGAATACACAAGCACACACACACGCACATATATATATATATTCTTTAATTTGTATTGCTTTTTCCTGATACCGTGCTGCTGTAACAGGAATATTCCAAGTTTGGGATCAATCTGTATGTCTGTCTGTGTATCTATCTATCTGTATGTCTGTCTGTCTGTATGTGTATCTATCTAACTGTCTATCTGTCTGTCTGTCTGTCTGTGTATCTATCTATCTGTCTGTCTGTCTATCTGTCTGTCTATCTATCTATCTACCTACCTACCTATCTATCTATCTATCTATTCATCTATGTATCTATCTATCTATCTATCTACCTACCTACCTACCTACCTATCTACCTACCTACCTACCTACCTACCTATCTACCTACCTATCTATCTATCTATCACCCACCCATTCATCTGATTCATCTATCTACCTACCTACCTACCTACCTACCTACCTATCTATATTACCTACCTATCTATCTATCTATCTATCTATCTGTCTGTCTGTCTGTCTGTCTGTGTATCTATCTAACTGTCTATCTATCCATCTATTTGACATGTTTTACATCCCTGATCAGACAGATGGGTACAAACCCGACAGAGACACAGCAGTACATAAGATACACCTCAAACTACGCGTGTTGCATCAGAAGGTGTCTCCACGTGTTAAAACACACGCAGGTCGCACTGAACTCGGTGATTCTCAGGGATTTTCGGGGAGAAATGTGTGAGTTTTATCAGCATCGTGTTCACAGGAGCGTGGAAATAAGTCGAGCGCTGTTCAGCAGGAAGTCAAGCTGCATGAGCGGAGTGCGCATGCGCCGCGTCTCTGCACTTTCTGGGGATGTGTTTGTCTGCATTAAACGGTAAGAACGCGCTAATTCTGCTTCACGGGCTTTTAAATACACGCGCAGGTTAAATGCGGCCGCTCCTACGACGCCGGCGGCTCGTTCGGCGGCGGGGCTCGGCCGCACGGCGGAGGGGCTCGGCGAGGCAGCCTCGTACAGAATGGAGGAGCAGCGCCGTCGCCGCGCCGTTGTTTGCCGTACGTGCCGCCGCACAGGGAGACGTCATTTTGAGGGGGAGCGGAGAGTTAAAATGCAGAGTTACGAAGGGACGTACGGTTCATAGGCAGGCGGCACGTAACCGCCACACGGAAAACGCAAAGCTTTCCCCGTCTCGGGCAGTTTGCTGTGGCAGCGAGCTGCACATTCCCGCGCATCGAGTTACGCCCTTGCGTCGGCCGTAATGGCCACCGCCGAGTGGGAGCTGTGTGCGATCCCAGCAGCTAGAAGCAGCCCGCTGCCCAGCGCCATTCACACACTTTATTCTGTACAAGTGCTCCTGTGTGCGGGGAGAAGCTAACCCCCTGGTTCTGCTAGCATCCTCCCCCTGCCACCTCGCACTGTGGTGTCAGCTTAAACCTCCATGTTCATGTTGTGTTTTTTTCTTCGTGAATAAATGGCAGTGTTAGACCAGAAAACACACAGCTAACCACACCGAACCTGGCTTGTTTCATTCTACCGCCTGTGATAAATGGGAACTCCACCGCTAATTGTAAATCATTTAAATTAAGCAAGTTCATATTTTCTCACATTGGCTCACAAACACACGGAAAGTCTGGGTGTATAAAAACATTTCTGAAGTAGAATGTATTTTTGTTAAATTACTGTTACTGTTGTATTGATGATTGTAAATTTGTAAAGTTTAACGTGTGTTTGTATATATATATATATATATATATATACAGATTTGGTATTTTTATTCTCTTTACCTCTTCGAATCTCTTTTCCTCAATTATTATACTTTAATCTCTTATTGTGCTGAAACATGTATTTAATCTGTGCCTTTGCATTTTAGATTGATTTCTTTTTTTTCTCCCCTCTTCGTTGTTTTTACATCACCTTGAATGTGAGAATGCAAATGGCAGATTCAGGGCCTGCAGACTTTCTCCAGAGTTTCTACTGCCAGCCCCTGAGTATAAACTCTGGAGAAGGTCCAAGTGAGCTCTTGTGAGAACGCAGCAGGAGAACATCCGGAGGATTCACAGTCAGGGAGTGGGTGTGTTGATGACGTGTGTAGTAATGCACAAGGGACACAAAAATGGAAAAAAACCCAACAAGAATACAAATATTTCCGGATGAAAAAGCAGTGCCGTGCACGTAGAAGTCTCTGCAGTGGATTTAATACAGTACGTCCTGCAGCTGCCCAGCATCACCCACTACCTGAACTCTCCTGATGTGAAGGTGTCTGAGCAGAGAATTACCTGCTTCGTTCTTCATTATATGTGAAAAGGAAAGTCCGTACCCCATTGTACGGAAAACAGCTTCAGTGATGTGTCTCCTGTTTCCGGCTGTGGCTGAGGGGTAGAGTGGTTGTCCTCTAACCAGAAGGTCCTCGGCTCAATCCCAGTTTTTCCCATCTGCATGCCGAAGTGTCCTTGAACCCTGAATTGCCCCTCGTTGAAAAAGTGCTGACCATAGATGCACTGTATGAATGTGTGTGTGTGAATGGTCTTCAAGACTAGAAAAGCGCGATATAAATACAGACCATTTCCCAAACCACAGAGGATCTTAATTGAGCCTAATTTGTTTTATTGTTAACTTTAAAGCAACCTAAACTGGTTTTATACTTCTTATTCATGTGATAAAATATCATACTTCATTTTGTGTTTTTTTTCTTCTATTCCTCCTCCTTCAGATGAATAAACCCCTGGACAGCTGTTCTGTGAAAGCGGCCCCCCTCTCAAGTCTGTTGTGAGCATGATGGCGACCACCGAGGAGGTCGCAGTGTCCATGGGGGAGGTGGTAATGCTAAAAGCTGACGAGGAGGGTGACCCCGACGACCCTAATAAGACTCAGGTCATCCTCCAGCTCCAACCGATCCCCACTGGGTATGTACTGAAAGCAAGGGGTAAACTAATTAAACAACTAGAATGGTCCTCAGCAGAGCACACACCTCCAAGAAGGCCCAACAGTCTCCTTATGAAACCACATTTAAATTCATTAGATTCCGATTTTTATTTGGATCTGCTCCAAACTGAGTCAGTCCCCTAAACCCCCCTGATTTATTTGAACAAGATCCTTGAATTACTCTGTGGGAATCAAGGAAAATGTTGAAAGATGCCCAATCTCACAATGATGAGATGAGCCACTAATAAGGTTTTAATAGTAGCTGATCATCTCAGGCAAAGAGCGCGACTATACCTAGATATAACGTAGATAAACAGCATTGTCTGTACTACCTGGACAATGTGTTTAAAATCTGAACTGTTGTCTTTTCAGAGATGAATCTGCGGAAACAGATGCAGCTGTCATGGCTGTTGAAGCACCTCCAGGTGAGAGATTATCAGAGCGTTGTTTGGACAAAGGGATTGATTTAGCGATTCGTTTGCTTTGCAGATTACAACACCTCCTCATGTTTGAACGTCTTGCATCTTTTCATTCTTCCAGAACAAACAGATGGAGATGACGTGGAAATCGGCTGTGCCATAACCTGCGGCGACTGTAAAGCCATGCTGCTCTTGAAGAAATTTGTGTGTCCAGGAATCAACGTGAAATGCGTGAAGGTTGGTTAATTCGTTATGGTTTTCACTCCAAAAAAAGGCACCGACAGCAGGGTTTTATTATTAGTATTTGGAGAGAGAACGTGAACTTTATTATTAAAACACTTACATGAAAGAACTGACTAACAAAGGTCGATTACAGCAAGGTGTCTGAATTTAGTCACTCAGCAGGAAACAAGCGTTCTCAGTGGTCATCACGACTAGAAAAGTGCTTCTAATTACAGACCATTTACAGACTATTTATACTGCTGACATGTGTCCCAGAATAACTGCACCCATTTTTTTCACATCACTGTAAACTTGAAAAGCTTCGGGTGTCCTTGTACTTATTGCAAATGTAAATGGCTTAATGGGTTGAGTGATTTATGTTCCATTTGCTGTTTAAGAAAAAAAAAAATTGATTCAAGGATTTTTTTAACAGACTATTTTAAGGCATATTAATGAGTGTCATTGAATAACTGGTCTATTTGAACCTGGGCTCAGTGCAACAAATGGTGGATCAAAAGAAATGCAGATATGTCTTGTGCTGCTCGTACCAACAGAAGAAGATGTAAGCTGGCATCACAACTGCATGCTTACAGTAGTAATCTAACGCAAAGTATACAGAATATTAACACAATCTTAAAATACACATTTGCTTTTATTTATATATATTTTGTGTTTTTTTCCATAGTGACAGTAGAAATACAGCTTTAGTCAGCATAATCAAACCTTACTACCACTAGCTACAAAATGTAAGATTTAAATTAATAAATCATTTTAAATAACTAATCCTTCCGGTCACTTTCTGTCCCCACTGAAACAGTGAAGTTAAAACACCACGTTGCGTCATAATCTTTGGGAAGAACTTCCCTTCTGTCTGCAGGAGTGTGAGTGTCTGCTCGTCTCTGTTGCTTACAAAAACAATCACATTTATTTAGTTATTAATTGATGGTGTCGAATCCTGAATACGGATCATTCCAGCCACTTTAACCCTGATGTCCTAGCTGTGCACGCCACGTCTCATCTCTTGTGTAGAAGGTGGACTGTGCGCAAAGTGTTGGACTTTTCTCTAAGTCTCATAAACTCTAAACAAAGTAAACTTCAGTACTGTTCAGGTCCTAATAATAATTTGTGATATGTGTTGGTGTTTACTGTTAACGTGTGAGGAGGGAGGATATGCGGTAGGGTAATACGGCACAGTACAAGGATACTGGTTTCATAATGTGTGTATGTCCTGATCCTGAATTGTAAAAAACATTGTTTCTCTATCCAAACTGTGAACATTAATATGTAAAAAAACATTTAAAGCAGCAATACATAGTATCTGTTTCACACACAGCATCAGATTCACTTTAATATCATCAGTCTCTAGTCAGTACTGTACTCCCACAGTTTACACCACCTAATATCACCTCAACATAGAATAACACTAACCACTCTCGGGGCATAATGGTATTGGAAAAACACCTGCATGTGATTTTAAAATGACCACAGTAATGATATTCATGTTTTAAGTCCTGTATTTGAACTCAGCAATGTGACTTAACCAACACTCTCTCCACTAGTATGAAGACCAGCTGATCAGCCCCAAGCAGTTTGTGCACATCTCTGGAAAGGCCACTCTGAAAGACTGGAAAAGAGCCATCAGGATGGGTGGAGTCATGCTCAGGTCAGGAGACTTGCACCAAAGGCCCACGTTTCAATACTCTTAGTGCTGGTTGTTTGGATCATACATTATAATTAGACAACAACACAGTCTGCACTCAGGCTTTTACTAATGTATTGCTGCTGACATAACAAGCACAGATGAGTTTGCAACGAGCTGAACACAGCATTTAGCAGCAAGAATTTGTTTTTCACAGGAGTGGGTGGTATCCAAATCCAAATGAATGCTAATGTTGATCCACGTGTAATGGACAGTGTACACATCTTTTGATTATGCATTTGGACATCGAAAGAGATGTAGAAATTAATCCTTTTTTCGAAGCATCGTGATGTGGACGTGGACGACTACATCGATGCAGAGACAGAACATAATCGATTCATGTTTTCTGCTACGTTCCTTTTTTAGCCATGTCCCACCGCTGCTTCAGGACACATTAAAGGTCCGGTCGTCTTTTATCGTGTCAGAGTCTCCTGTCTGAGTGTGCTCCCTCCACTCTCCTGACCTGCGCTCATTTTACACTTTAACAAAAAACAGCGAAGCTAATCAGAAGTTATTAGGACCTGAACAGTACCGAAGTTTATTTTGTGTTTGTTGATTTGCTTTAGAGTTTGAGGCATGTATTTAAACATGTGCGCACGTAGTTCATCTGCTACTCACAATATGAGACACGCGCAGCCAGGACATCAGGGTTAAAGACCGGAACAATCCCGATTCATGATCCGACACTATCGATTAATAACTAAATACATGTGCTTATCAGTTTTTGTGAGCGACAGAGACTGGCAGACACACACACGCACAGGCTGCAGACAGGAGGGAAGTACTTCCCGCAGATTATCACACAACACAGGTTTTTTTAACTTCATTGTTGCAGGAGAAGCGACGCTCCATTTATCCAGGAACATAACTATTTATTCAGCAGGTCTTTATCAAGATCAGCTCTAAGTGTGAGTGATTAGAAAAGAGCAGAGGAGCAGAATCCCTTGTTGACCAGCACAGTAATGTGCCTGGATGCTGCCAGGCGGGGCCACCCTGATACAGTAAAGGCTAAAGATGCAGCACACAAGTCTAAACTTAATGAATGTCAAAGCAGCAGAGCACTGACCACTGTTATAGACTGACAGTTGTAGTCTGATTTTTGAATTAAAATGCTTACTTTGTAAACTACAGCACACTTGTAATAACAGTAATCTCTAGTAGTCACACAGTGATACAAAAATAATTATTTGATGCATGGAGATGCATCGATAATCATTTTATAATTGAAACGTAGCCCTGAATCGGAATCGAATCGTGAGGTGCCTACAGATTCCCACCCCTAGACATCGATTACCATGGTAACAATTAAGCTTTTACGTATCCAGATCAGTCCGAGATAATATTTACACTTTTACAAATACATGCAACTGGCTGAAAAGCTGTGAACTGCATTTTGGATTAACAACAACTGATTTTGTTGGCTCATTTATGTTTAGTGATCTTTAAATGTTAATGCATCTTTTCAAACCGACAGCACATGTAGAGGAGTTGAACCACAGTTAAATATGGGCTGTTAATTGTTAGTCATTTGTCTATATGCATAATGGTAGTGCCATTACTCCAGCAGCTGTGGGACCAATAGCCACATCAGCTGAATGGGTTTTGATTGAGATCTTTTGGTTACATTTCGATCAAAACACAGTACACTGTGTGATCGGCCATGTTAATACACAATGAACAGAAGCAAAGTGACAGGGATGTATGTGAACACACCATCTATTTAAACTGATTAAACACATTTGTAGCTGTAGGCTTGTTTCCTGGAATGTTGTATTTTCTGTTTTGCTGGTGCGTTTTGTGATATATTCACCTCATGGCCGATGTTCCAAACACCATCCATTTGACACCAGAAAATGGCTCCTATCTGGGAAGTTTGAACTGTATATGTTTATCTTCATCTCACTGCGTAAATTGTTAGTTTGGAAAAGTCCTGCAGGAATCAGTTCACCTCACGCAGTATACTGGCAGCACAGACTAGAAAAGGCCTGTGTATTAAAACAATGAGAAGCCTCTGCTTGTAACAAATAATAAAATGAACATGTGTCTTTTTTAAGTTTGTTTTGGTGTAAACCAAAAGCAATAATATTTTGAAATATATGCACATGTTGTGAATATAGAACCAGTGAGTGTTGCCTCAAATCAAACAAATCCTTTCTCTGTTGTATTACGGTCTGATAACATTTTTAGTTTCTGCTCTCCAGAAAAATGATGGATTCAGGTCAGCTGGACTTCTACCAGCACAGCACGCTGTGCACCAACACGTGCCGCAGCACCAAGTTTGACCTTCTCATCAACAACACACGGTTTCCTCCGGATGGCACTGGACTTGGCATGCCCACATCCTCTCAAGGTGAGAATATACCACGATTTAACACAATCTATCAACCAGCAGGATATCTGTTATTCAGATTTTACTCCCTCAACCATTTAAAAGTTTTATGTATTATGCACTTCAACAACGGCAGCAGCCAGTGGCTGGAGGCATTGTGTTTTTCCGGTTTTAAGTTTATCTTCACCCACTCTTAACCATATTGTATACATTTTACAGTTTACTGTGAGTGTATAGTAACAGATAAGCTGTACAGGCTGTGATTGCACAGAGGCTAAGCTGTGCTCTATATTTTTATGATTCTTATTGAATTTCAACTTATTGTTTTTCAAAGTAATGGCACCGAGAAGTGACCCTCCCAGTTGTAAATGCAAATTACTTCCTGTGCACCATTGAGTCTTTGAGGCAAGTGTGCCCACTGTCCTCAGACCTTCATCATTAATAGTTCATACAGACAAACCACAGACATATCCCACTGGTCACACCGGCACACACTGGCACACACTTGGACAGTCAATTCTTATGTTTATTCGTGTCACATCATATGTGCTCTTCTATATAAATTGCAGCTCAGGTGGTTCTGGGTAATGGCGGTACAGTGGGTGAGGACAGACCTGAAGCTCTATGTGGGAAGTTGGACTGGAGCTCACTGGAGTCTGTGGACAAGAAGGAATCCAACGAGATCTCGGGTCAGAAGAGTTCACACACCCCAACACATCTCAGTTTCATTATAACAATAACCTGAAGTGGAATTCAAACCAAAATAAACACAAAGCAACTGTCTACCCACAGAGGACACGCTGAACTTCTGGAAGGGTATTGCTGACGTGGGTTTGCTGGGTGAAGTGGTGACCAACATCAGCACTGAGCTGCTGGAGATGCTGAACGGCGTGCAGCAGCTCAGGGATCTGGTTGCCTTACAGGACACAGGTAAAAAAACATGCTCATGTACGCTGACTGCTGAGAACTGCATTATAATAACAGAACATGTGCAGGACTCTGGGCTCGTGCACAAACAAATGGAAAGAAAGAACAAATTCAGCTGCTGCTGGAAGTTGAAGGATGAAAAACCAACATTAGAAACTTATAGGTGGCTACTGCTGGTTTCTATAAGAGTAACCACTGAATATTAATAATTGATTGTATACTACGGCTGAATTTGTTCCTCCTTTCTGACTGACCAAGTGACCCTTTGATTGATTGCCGCACTGATCCCAGATTCCTGTCTGGTAGAGGTGGCGGTGCTCAGTAACCTGGCCCAAGTGTTCGGCCTGCTCGACTCAGTTAAGAAGATCCTGGAGAGGAGGAGGCAGCAGACGGATCCCATCCAGGACCAGGTCCTCAGCACACTTAGCAGTGAGTACACGACAACAACAAGGATCTACTTTCTCTGAGTGTGTCTGCTCATGCCACTCTTTACTGGCCACTATTTTTTCCTAGGTTGAACGTTTTATGTACGTTCAGCACAATTGTTGTCAGACTGTTCATCTGAAAAACATAACCAGGAGATTTATAGGTGACTCAAAAGCCTCAACAGCCATTATGAGCCTTTCAGAGACGTATCAGTATCAGCATCAGCCCGCAAATATCCACAGTGGTTATGCTCTAATAATAACTACAGCAAAATGCAGCCTGGGGTAAATTTCAGATCAAATCTTGACAGGTACTACTGTAAATGCATCCCTTTTGACATTAGTGTTTTCCTGTTCTTCCCTGATCCACTATGTTGATGTTAAACTACATTCATTCATTCAAAGTTACACAAAAACACTCCTGAAACAACAAACAACCTGGTCGTCATTTACCACAAGTAGGTAATGGAAAAATAATGAAATGTGTTATGTTCTCTTTAGAACGCTTAGTTTTTTCTGTCAGAGTTTACAAAAAATGAGCGTAATGAATCCTCGACTCACCTGTAGCATGATGTGACCTGTGTCTGGAAACACTTTGGTTACATTTCGATCAAAACACAGTACCCTGTGTGATCGGCCATGTTAATACACAATAAATAGAAGCAAAGTGACAGGGCAAGGCGCAGATGTATGTGAACACACCATCTATTTAAACTAATTAAACACTTATTAAGCACAAAAAAACTGCGGTTTGAAAAGTTCTACTGACATTTTCCAAATAAAGCAGACATTTGTAGCTGTAGGCTTGTCTTTTCTGTTTTGCTGGTGCGTTTTGTGATATATTCACCGCATGGCCGATGTTCCAAACACCATCCATTTGACACCAGAAAATGGCTCCTATCTGGGATGCTTGAACTGTATGTGTTATATCTTCATCTCACTGCGTAAATTGTTAGTGTGGAAAGGTCCTGCAGCCTTGTCCAATTGTGAAGGGAAACTGCATTCACCATGTTTTTATCCGTGGTAAGCTTTGAACTGAAGCAGGTCAAAGGGATCCTTCTTTAGAGCGGTGTGATCCTCAGAGAAACCTCAGTCTGTTGGCTCAGGCTCAGTGTTCCACACAGGAGCAGCTACCACTGCATGAAGAGCAGGTATAGGAGTGCAATGACTAGCATTTTGTGGCAGAGCAGTAGCTAATCTGATGTTTTGCAGTGATGAGCAGAGCCTGTATTTAAAGATTACACATTAAAATCTGGTAAGTAGCAACTTTAGAGTCAAGGTGTTCATGGCTTTTTTTTACTTAATCCAACAACAGCAAGAGAAACTGAAGAGCAACTGTCAAGTGATCACATGTAAGACCAGAGAAGGAATAGCCAATCAGATGACCTCTGCTAGATTTTACAATCAGTTTATTCAGTCGTATGTTATTCTGCAAAAAACAGCTAGTTCATTTTATATCGGAAGGGAAACAACAATGTTATGCATTCATGATGTATAAATATATATTATATAACATATCCATGGGGATGGAATAACAGGAAATTGGCTGAAATGGAAACAAAATTCTGTCGCGGGACGTTCTGCAGGAGAATTCGGTTCCACACCGACACGTTTATGAAGAGGTTTAGACAGTGATGCTAAATAAAGTCAATACCAGGTCACTCTGATGATTATGAGATCATCATCTGCACAATTCCCGTAGGTATTGGTATCTTGTAGTATTTTAAGCGTAATTATTATTGCAAAATGAGAAAACGCACAATAAACAAGGTTAAAGAGTATAACATATTTATCATTACCGTCAATTCTTCTCACCACAATAATAATTTAGTGAAAATCGGATAGAGAGCCCCAGTGTGCATACTGCTTATAAATGGGAGAATTAAATATAAATGTACTTTGTACTGTACTGTCTTAAATTTGAAATGGCTAGTTTTAAGCCTGCTGTATTTGATGTAGTATTCATATTATATCAAATCTGTGGAAAATGTTGCAGTGAAATATTTACAAATGCAAACATCATCCGGTGCCATCTGCCTGTGGATTAGGAGATGTTTTGAGAGAAAGACTAGTCCCAATATTCTAATTCCTGCTGAATATTCATATCAAACGTGATGATGATGCATCATTGTGTTCGGCTGTGACCTCAAATGTCTCGTAAAACGACGGAAAAAAACCCAGTGAAGATGCAAAACTCAAGCTCTGCTGTGGCAAACTGGATTATTTAAATGAGGAAACCGGCCCAAATGTTATGGATGGCGTCCTGCTGCAGTCGGGGGTTACTGACATATTTACTGAGTCAGTGTTGTCGCCTTGAGATGTTGGACTTGACATTTGTGGGTTAAAGCAGGCCAACCATCCCTGCTGAATATTGATCTCACATATATCAATATCAGGACACAAAATCTAATCATTAAGAAGAATGTTGTCATGAAAATGAATGTGAAATATTTGTTTATTAGTTGTTGTTACTCAGCCTTCATTTTCAGTGCTGTGTTGTTTGCCCTGTGTAGACCTGGAGGTGCAACTGGAGGAACAGAGGAAGCAGCAGCAGGTCCGAGCTCTTCTCTCCTGCCCGCAGCCTGCCAAGAACAAAACTCCCACCAAGCGCCAGACCAAACGGCCTCGTCTGCAGAGGCCCGCCTCCACAACCACCCTCCTGGCGTCCCCCATTAACCAGCAGGCCACCCTGCAGCCCCAACAGTTCACCGTTCTCTCACCCCTCTCTCTGTCCTCTATGGGTCAGCCCTTCACCATGGCAGGCCTACCCATCGCCACCCTAGCCCAGTCCTCTAAAACAGTTACGCTGCTTCCTGCTGGCTCGCAGTTCTTCACCCGCTACATGGTTACCGGAGACGGAAAGGGAGACACCATCACCCTGCATCCATCCTCCGGCCTCACGCTGGTGGGTACCACCTCTATGCAGGACTCCTGCCAGCTGGGCACGATGATGAGCCCAGTAGAGCTGGTGCACCTGACCCAGCAGAGTGGCAGCACAGAGGTGGTGCCCATAGAAGGCCAGATGATTGACGGAACCATGCTGGTGCAGCAGGAGATGATGCAGGGGGAGGTGGACACAGGCCAGGAGCACACGGTCATCGAGATCAACCCAGCTCCAGTGGAGCAAGCGGTGGGTGTGATGGAGCTACAGCTGACTGGGGAGCAGGGCAGGGACGAGGCGTCCATGGTCGTCCCAAGTGGGATGGAGGTGACAGTGGCTGGGGAGGGGGTGGGGACGCAGTGCCAAATACAGCAGGGGCAGACTGAGGGGATTCAAGGGCTGCAGCTGGATGCCAGCGGACAGTTGTCAAATGTACAGATAGTTGTGATTGGAGGAAACACTCAGGTAGAAAACCAGGTGAAATGAGACACACCTCCTCTTTTATCCAGCAAAGCAGGTATGAACTGAGCAATCATCCCAGACTTGAAACTGTAAATACACCAAATTTCCAAATCCACTGATTGACTTGGCCTAAGACCAAGCACAAGTCATTTTCCCTTTTTGGTGCAAGAGTGTGTGTCTGCGTGCGTGCATGTGTGTGTACATGCTCTTCTCAACATGTTGATTTTTATTGAAACAAAGAGGCGTCACAACAAAGAACCATGATGTATTCTCCTGATTGTTTTGTATTAAACGGATAGTTGCAGTTTATCATAGCTTGGCTCATGTTTTTCTAGATCAGGCCATAATGTCCGTGGGCAATATTAGCTCTGAGATGTGGCTACGTAGACACCACATAGCAGACGTCAGAACAGTCTGGTGAGTTGGAGAGAGATTGCAAAAAAACCTCCAGGCTAACTAAACTTATTTGAAGGAAAAAAAGTCTGCAAACGGAAATGAAAATCTGCTGCAAACAGACCGACTTTGTGTTTCAACCCCAGCCTGCTATAAATACTGCTGTAGAATTCACACCGATCTAAACATGCGCTCACTTTTGCTTTTACCTTCAAATAAAGTGGTTCAGCTGAAATAAATCTGGTCACTGCTATAAAGTCAAAGTCTTAAGTCCCAAAAATGGATGGTTCTGATATTATTTGCATTTTGGACCCCTGGTTTAAATAATAGGCAAACTATTTCTGTGTTTACAGCCTGTGTGATCATCTCACCACTCGTATGTAAACAAAACATATGCTGAGTAAGCAGATCGCAGTAATTACGCTGGTTGGTGCAGTGATATCATTACTAATAAAAAACAAAGTGAGACGTAACGTTAACAAGCAACAACATTATGAACAGGGAATTCGGGGTCAATGTAAAGTACATGGTGCTGTTGATTTGATCCGTTCCTGTTATACTGACTCTGCAGCAGCCTCACATCCCTCTTCTGTTATCAGGCTCATTACCATTTACAGTGTTGCTGTCACTTGAGGCGCGGATCAATTGCACTTGTCTGTTGTGTCGCAGTGTCGCGTCCAAGCTGTATTGTTTTTGCACTGCATGACGCCCCCTTCAGGACTACAGGAAGATGCCAGCTCTCTAAACAGTTCTTCAGAACTTGGCCATATTGTTGGGTATGATACACATTTCCCTGTGCCCAGTTAAAAACGCCTCATCGTCTCATTGGGATTGTATTGTTTCTGCCCTGTCAGTGGTTTCTCGCCGCCTGGGCTCACTCACAAAACACATCTTTTTTTCTTTTTTATTGTGAACATCTATTCCCTTTTTTCAGTATCATAGGTAGTGTGAGCTACTGGACTGAGTGTTTAAGTCAATGTATAAAATAACTTATATATACTTAATGTCAAATGTGGTATGCCTGTATTTTACACTTGTAAAGTAGTTTTATTTATTAGTTTTCCATCTGGACTGGATGAAATTATCCTCTTGTGCTTACACCGACAAAGACCTGTTCAAGACTTGTGCTTTAACAATAATTTAATTTAACAAATGAGGGTATTTGCATAAAGACTTTGTAATGTGTTTTAATATCAAATTAAAACTGGGAGAGAAAAAAAAAGTGAACCATTGTGTCCGTGTTTCACCACCAGAGTGCGCTGTCTGCTCGCCTCTCTACGGCCTGGAGATGGAGGAAACACTGTGGGTCTGATGCTGTAATCTCTGACTTCATGTGTCGGCCTGACTGAGGCATGGGGTGCTGTTCATGATGGGCAGGCCTCTCCGGAGCCTGAGCCGTGCTGACAGGGCACCGGGGCTCGCTGGTTATTACATTCCTATCTTCTTGTAGCCCCTAACACCGGCAGACACGCTGTATTAGGTGGATTTGGGTTATACAAGCACAAACAAAATAGGCACACACACAATTCACCAGGCTGAAATGGACCCCGAGATGAACGGGGGTTTGTGTGTGCCGAGCACAAAAGGGAAACATCCTGACATCAGCAGCTGAATGTGGAGCTGCTGGGGGCCAGCTGAGGGCTAGAGGTTGAGAAAATGAACAGCAGGCGTCATCGTGTGGTTGCAGGAGACAAAGCTGTCTGAGTACAGAGGTGTTCTGTGGACTGGAGATTGGGTTTCCTTGTGTGCGCGAGACAAAGAAAAGGCTGGAAAAGTCTCTGAAAAAGACGCCAGAGAGACTGAGAAGCCGTGAAAAGAGAGGACGACACAACTGGAATTGTGTCAGTATCGCCTATCGTAGATTTAGCTGAGAATAGATGCACAAGCGTGACGTCTTGGAAATTGGTGTATGACTCTATCTATAGCATCAGAGGAGGAGAAAAGGCCCATAAACAAACTCTTGTCATCATCTTCCAGGAGATTAAATGTGCTTGACCTAAAAATGAAGTGACAGTGACAAACCATGTGTTGAGTAAAGGGAAGGTTTTAAATCATGTTCTTGTTAAAATGCTCAGGTTTATTTATACAAGCCTGTACATTTATCTGATAAATGCTGACTGTAATAATTAATTATGAAGCCTCCAAGGATTCCCTACAGAATACAGCAGCTTGTGCATTGTTTCAAAAACAATGCACAAGATCTTCTTGCTAATGGACACAAGTCCCGAAAATAACCAGGACTTGACCCAGATCTGTATTTATGTAACAATGGCAGCCTCTGAAACTGCATTTAAACTTCCACAGTCAACAAAGAAAAAAAAAAAGGAAATTTCTCCAAAGTTGAGATAATTCAGTGTTAAACGCTCCCTGGAACATGAGCACCACCAACGACCTCAAGTGGTTAGCAATGACGGGGAATTGGGAAGAATTGCTGTAAAATGTGATCTAAAGCTGTTTTCAGACATGTCCTGCAGAGACCTCTGGAGAATTGGGTCCGGACTTTCTCCGCTGAATTTTGCAACAATATAAAAATGTAACACCTAAGATATCGTTGCAACAAACACTTTCCTGTTATCACACCTGGTAGTTTGAAGCAACACTAGAATTCAAATTGTAAAGTCATGCCAGGCTGCACCGAGGCGCAGCGTTGCTGAGCTGAATACGAACACCTGCATGCTAACATGCTCAGACTCAACAACTAGAGACTTTAGTAAAGATGGTCGACATTACATCTACCCATAAATGAAGCCAAAAAGCATTGTGTGTGGCACAGAGGCTGGCTGCACTGTAGGTCAGAAACCCCACCTACTCCATGTTAGGAGATGGGACAAGGACCAAGGTAAAAAGTCAAAGGACACGCCAAATACATTTGTCTCAAAAAAACGGTTTCATTCTTATCACTATGATGTATGTTCGCGTGTTAATTATTTTATGCTATAAAAATTATGTGAAACATCATGATTGACAGCTGACACTGACTAATGATTGGCTGAGTAAATGTACCAGTCCTAGATCAATACTGCGCAGACTCCAAATGACGTCCTCGGAGCAAGATGTCAGCGTTCATACCCGAGATATTTTGTCTTCATGTTTGTACAGCGGGAGAAGGTCGTCCATCTTTCTATACAGTCATTGATCATGTTGAAGCTAACACACTGAGCTTTAGCAAATCTTCTCATAAACCATGTTGACTGTCTTGGTTCAGTGTGATGCTGGTTGCACTCACCACCACACTAGCTCTCTCTACATCATTTTTTACTCACCATTAATTTTCATTTGCCTTTCGTTTAGGTTTACATTAATTCACAGACACGTTTCATTGTAAAAGTTTATGTTTAATAGCATTTATGACATATGTAGCCCTCTTATTTTAGTTCATTGGGATTGTCCACATCTAAGTTCTCGTCTTTTAATTGAATGTATATAGTTTTCTTATCCTGCTGTCAGTCCTGGAGAGAATGTAGTGAGACTAATCAATTTCAGCTCTAATTTAAACCATAGGAAACTGTGATAATAATAACCCAGGCTTTTTTAGAGTCAATGAGCAGCTCTATAAAGCTAAGAAGAGTTTACACCTTTCTTATGTGTCTAAAGTGCCCCCTCTGCTTTTGGTCTCAGTCTTCTACAGTTTACTGATGTAACATCGCATGTATTCTGACAAAGAAATGCAGACAGCAGTTCTTTACTGCCTCTTGGGGTTGCTGGATCACACTGGTCACATGTTCATCTGTAGGCCACAATGAGTCCGGTGTCACAGGAATTTGAATAAAGAACCTTTGCCACAGAAATAAATAAAAAAATAAACCTCACAACTGGCATCAAGAGGATGAAATGTTCCTCACAATCTACTTTTGAAATTTTAGACAAACATTGTAGATTGTCACAGCATTAACAATCGTCATATTGAGGTGTCTGTTAGACCATTATTATGGCCAGAGCCAAAGAAACACATACAATTTTTGAACAATGAAATTATGGAGATAACTTAATTTGGAAGTAAAATTGAAACAAAAACTCCACAACACCCTATTCCAAAGGCAAACAAGACAATCTCAGCACTTCTAGAAGATCTAGAAGTGTCAAATAAAAAGTCTGTCCATGCAGTTGTGTCCGAGAGTCTGAGACCACTTCCCTTTTTGGAAAGCTTGATGAAAATCGGTCTTGTAGCTGTTAGAGTATTTACCTTTGGGTCAAAATAACTGTCATTGAATCTGACTCAGCTGTTGCTCCGAGACAACCCAACGTCATCTGCACTGGCCAATCAGAACTGTTTCTGTGCACATTCCGAGCCTGTTTATTTATAGCACAGGTTGTAAATTCCAACATGCATTGTAAAATCCATATTAGAATTAAAATCCACTTTGTATCTTTGCATCTGATGAGACCACAAACTCATGCATCTGTTGGTCAACCCATATTCCTGGATTACATTTCATCGTCTCATAGAGAGAAGAAGTGAGTTGTTTGGGGTCGACTCTGTTACTAAAGGCAATCTCTCATTCAGCATTTCTTTGAAAGATTGAAAAGAGTTTTCTGACAAGTCTGCATCCGTTCAAAACCTTTGTGATTTTAGTTAACATAGAAACCAAAAAACGACTTTCGTAACTCGATATATCTTCCCTGTTGTGATCTCTGCTATCTATAAAGTTTATGCCTTTATTGTCTGTCCTGAAGTTGCTTCAGATCTGTGAAAACACCCTTTTCTTGTTCAGCTGTGATCATGGAAACTTAGAGTTTATGGGAAATTATGTTCATTAAAGGCAGTTAAAATATAAGTATACATATATAAATCCCCCATGTGGGGTGGTGCATATCTTCCTCAAGCTTGTGTCCTCTACTACAGGCCTGAAAGTTTGGGGGTTCTGTGCAGTATCTAGATGTTCTGAGGACTGCACCACTCTGGACAGAGACTTCAGATCCTGAAGTCTGCTGGAGACACTCTCCCAGTTTGGGGGTGACAGTCCCTAATGCTCCTATAACCACAAAGGAACCAACTCGGACCTCGCCTCTGCTCCAGATGTTCATTCAGCCCCTGGTGCCACTCTTGTCTTCTCGTGCTCCTTCTTCCTGATGATACTGTCAGCTGGGATTCGCCACATCACTACTGCCCTCCTCTGCTCCTTGTCATACACCAATATGTGTGGTGAGTCAGCAGCTGTTTGTCTGCCTGGATCCCACAGGATCTTAGCTCTGCTGTTCTCAACCACTTTCAGTGGCGTGTCCCACTTGGGCACCTCTAATACTCGGCACAGATGTTCCTGTACACTCTTCCATCCTCCATTCCATTATGCCTCTCCGTGTACGCTGTCACAGCCTGCATCTTACACCCTGCTGCCATGTGCCGGGCTGTCTCAGGGGCATCATTGCACAGCCTGCACCTCTCTGCTGTGGGAAAGCCCAGCAACTATGTATCCAGTAGGGCCTGTTAGTGCTGCCAAGATCAGAGCCTCTGTGCTATCATTCACGTCAGCCTTATAAATCAAACCACTACGGTTTGATGGGTGGGTAGATGAATGAATGGCAGGCCAAAGGACACGCTGGCTCTGATACATCACACCCCCACCACTGCACTCCTTTGGATTTTTTGCATTTCTTCGATGCAGTCCTGTCTTGAATGAGGATGTACTTTTAGATAAAACGCTAATGTACTATATCAGTCTGATACTAAAACTACCGACATAAGAAGCAGAGCTGCAGGTGGGCTGTTAATCCGTCTACTGTATCACCCCAAACACTCCACTCAGTCTAGCTTGAAGAGATTTCTGGCTCTGGGCACTGCTGTGTTTACAGCACAGATAAAGAGGATTGTGGACCTTGTCTCTTTTTTGGGGGCGGGGGGGCAACTGGGTCTGCGAGAGGAAATAATAAAAACCCTGGCAGCGGGTGCTACCATGTGCCACCCCATCCCTTCCCTCTGCCAGCCATGTTGGCGTGGGCCTGCAACAGACGGTGCGACTTCCCGTCTCCCGGACCTTGACGAGCCGACAGGGAGGGGGAGGATCTCGCGTGCGATGACGGGAGGCCCCGGGCTGATGGACAGAGGCGTTAACCCCATCGTTGGGCGGGGAGAGATAGCACCGCTCTTGTTTACACACACTGAGGCCGTATTGTCACCTTGTCAGTCAGGGAAATATCCTATCTGCCTCCTCTTATCTGGTCGAGGAGACAGCCAGCCCCTCCGTGGGAGAGACCTGCTGCAGCCTCACATCACCATAAATGATTTCCCTCAGCCTTACCGTTATTGCCTTTCATGTTATTTTCCCCTTCACTCCTCCAGATACTATATTATCCTCCTCTGTCCTCAAATGGCATCTGCCCACACAAAGTCTTCTGTTGTTG
Organism: Hippoglossus stenolepis; assembly: GCF_022539355.2. Taxonomy (NCBI): domain Eukaryota; kingdom Metazoa; phylum Chordata; class Actinopteri; order Pleuronectiformes; family Pleuronectidae; genus Hippoglossus; species Hippoglossus stenolepis. The sequence goes on along the minus strand of NC_061499.1, from coordinate 19,603,535 downwards.
ACAGTGACCCTGTGCCCTCGTATGGTCGTGAGTTACTGTATTGTGAGATGAAAACATCCCATGATAAAAGTGGGGTCGTAGGCATTTTGTGCTGCTTGATTAAAAAGTGTGCAGGCTATTCATTAAAATGTGTTGTAAATGTCAGTTTTGCTATTAGATTGTGCTGATTGTTAATCTCACTGAAGCGTTTAGAATCTTTTAATGTTGTGACCTTGCACGGTTATCACATCGGCGAAGGGCTTGTTAAGAAGTTTTAATTCATGCAGTTATTTGTCAGCCTCAACGCGAGCAATTATTGAAAGCATCAGGAACTGCAGGAACGAAGCACACTGGAGTAAGTGAAGCCCACACGGTCAGAGTTTACAGAGCCTGTGGATATGAAGAGGCAGTGTGGTTGGGCTGTTGTGGCGATGGACAGTATTCTGGATGTACTGTAAATCACGAGGACTGAGGGGGCGAGAGCAACAGATTCCCGGGAGTTAGTATGTTTTTTTGTAAATTGATGCAAGTGGAGAAACAAATGGTTGAGGAGGGAAGATTGAGATTTAGAAAAGAGCCGTGGCCTGTCTCTTATTGTCTTGTTTAAAACAACCGATTATGATTGTAATAATGTTAGACAAGTTTGTGTGTGCCATGGTTTCAGAGACGTAAGACGGTGTCACAGGAGCAGAGTATGAGATGTTAAGGACAGTTTAATGGGACTATAAAGGTCAGCGGGTTCTACTCCTTAATGAATGAATGCCTATATGAGTATGTAAGTACGTGTGTATTTATTGTACACACCATATGCGTCATAGTCCGACTTTGCTTATTCCTCATTCCTCTTGTTCTCTCTGTGTGTCTGGGCGTGTCTCTCTTGCATAACTGCTGCCAATCTGCCCACACAACTGTAACCCCGCCTCCAGCAGAACAATCCACGCTTCCCCTGATCGTTCAGTCTACTCATGTAGTACTGCGTTAAGGCCAAATCTTAGAACCAGCTATCTACTAAAGCTATCTTTGCCTCTTGGAACTTTGACAACCCTTAAGTTTCCCTGTGTCTCCTTAAGTTTCCCAGGCTACATCCACACTACAAGGTTTTCATTTTAAAATGCACCAACTCTGCTACGGATACGCCTGGCGTCCACACTACTCCAGACGTTTGGAAACACTGCTCGCCCTGCTTCACTTGTTTAGTCTGCGTTTTAGTCTTGACAGGAACAGAGTTGTTTGGAAACAATGACGTAGACACTCACAACCGCTTGATCATTGGGTCTTTTGGGACTTGGGATCACTTGACCCTCTTCTGGAAGAAAGCTACCAGCATTAGCCTCCAGTGTAGAACGCAACATGGATAGGCCCAGTGTACGTGAGTGGTCATGGGATATGCGTTTTCAGACATGATAGTGTGGACAGGGATTAAAACTGATACGGAGATCTTTTTAGCTCGAAAACGTAGTAGTATTGATGTAGCCTCTCACCCGCTGCTCCACTGTTCCCGTTCTGCTAGCCTTAAGTCTGCTAACCCGACACCAGCCCTGCTCAGTGTGTCTGTGGTGCTCCAGTAGGCAAACAGTTACCTTTGGACAATAAAACATCCTTACTGCTGAACTGCCAGTCTGTGCCTTGCTTTAAGGTCCAGACACAGTGTTTTGTGTTAAAATGTCAAATGAATAAACTTCCACGAAAAACTAAATCACATTTATATTCATGTATTTATCTAATTGAAGCGTCGTTGGTTCTTGGTGGGAAAGTAGGACATTGAAAATACAGAATGCTTGGAATTTAAACACGTGGGAAAGTGAGAAATTCAAACTTGCAAGAAACATAAGACGTAAATGAATCAAAAGTCAAGCATTCATTATGAAAACATCACTGCTGGCCTTCTACATGCTCAACGTGACAGTGTTAATACCCAGAGGCTCGTCATCAACATAGTTGTGTTGGCATGCTAACATTAGTTAATAAGCTCTCAACAAGTACAGCTGAGGCTGATGGGAAACTCATGAGTTTAGCAGGTATTTATTTGGACATAAAGTAAAAGCATTGGACAAAATCTATTTGTCTGTAACTATTTGTCATGTCCACCCATCTGATAGCTGTTGAGATATAAGTCTGGAACCATGTGGTGGACAAAACCACTGCTACTGGCTGCTCCCAAAATCCAACCGCGGAGTACAACTAATTAAAGTTGGGCCATAGCCTTGTGTTAATATTTAATTAGCTTGTACTGTTCACAGTGTACTGTATTCATAGTGCATTGAAACCACCTGCTGTCAGTAATCCTTTCTTCCAGGATAGGGTCAGACTGAAGTGCATTGGCCTCCCTTTGCACAAATGTGAACAAAGCGCTGTGTATGCTGTCTGCGTTTATTTTTTTCCCCAGTGGCACTAACTTTACAAAGGCTGAACATCTGTAACCAACAGCGTGCACTCATTGCAAGAACACGTGCAATGTCGGCTCAGTCGGTGATCTTAAAACTCACCAGGAACCCTGGTTCTTCGTGTATTTCCTCCAGACACCTTTCCTGGTTCTTTTTATCTCTGCATGTCGGCTGCATGAAAGTCATAAAGCCTCAGAAATAAATTGATCAGAAGGTCAGAGACGTTACCGTCCTCAACCGCGATCGCAGAAAGCAGCAACCTACAGCTTTCCTCGGAGATTCATTAGCACCGCTGCCGTCTCGCTCCAAACTTTATTTCTCCTTTTTCACGTGAAAAAAAATGATGAGGAGGAGGAGGAAGGGTCTAACTGGTGGGATGTTTTGCCTCATAATTCTCTCCAGTTTTTGTAAACTCCCGCAGACTGAAGCATGTCACATCCAGAGCAGGACAGGTGCATCTGTCACAGCAGGCGTCAGTCTTTTGACGGGAGGCGAGAGCCATGACACGCTGTGCTGTTTCAAGTGGAAAAGATATGATTCACTGCCTGACGCCCTGACGTGACGCGTGACGTTCGATCATAATGAGTTCTGGTCATAAAGTGCGACTGTGGTGGAAAAAACAAAAAGACAATCCACAGTAATTTAGTGAAACTTTGGTACTAGATTTGATCTCTTCTCATACAGAACGTAACAGATTAACACTTGATGGATAAAGCACCAGATATTTCCCTAACAGAAGTCACTGGAAGATAATAAGAGAGGGTCGCCAGATGGATGTTGGACTATGATGTCAAATCAGACCCAAACAACCACCAGTTTCCAGCTATGCGTTCACATGATTACATGGTTGCTTTTCAAATGATTGTACACCAAGCAAACTGATATCAAAGTTGATCCACATTTGTTCAACTCAAGACTGGAATTTTATTGTGAACTATAGAAATGTGACTGACTTCAACTATTCAGTTATTAAGGACATATTGATAGATTACATCCATGTGAACGGAAGGATGGTTGGTAAAAACACGACAGTCTTATAAACTTTGTAAATGGTTTTATGTATTTTCGAATAATGTCGTAATATCACAAGAATAAAGTCATAATATAAGAATAAAGACTTAATTGAAATTGTGATATGTGAATGAAGTCGTAATTTTATGCGAGAATATTGAATTAAAAATGTTTTAAGGAATTAAGCAGATAGGGGAACCAGTGATTGCCAGAGTTCCACTCCTTCTGGTGCCAAAATCTTGTTTACCAATTTCATTTTTTTTTGAGAAACTGTGAAATCTCTTTTGAATGAGACACAGATGTAACCAACGATATCTACCACTACCAATCATTTCCTCCTCCACAAAAGAGTCTGTGTCAACAGACAATGTTTTCAAAGTCCTGATACAAATGATCATGTGTGACCTTCCGATCTTACCCCTCTAAAGTGACACATAGCCTAAAATTCGTACTTTATTCTTGTAATATTACGGCTGTTTTCTTAAATTACTACTTTATTTTACAAGTCTCAGTGATCCTCATACTCCTCATAGGATGGGACAAGAAATAACCAATAACATCTGGGGGCAGATCCAGCAATTTGTTTCCACTTTTACTCTATTTTACTTTAATACTCTATTTGACAGTGTCAGTGCATATTAATAACATTTCTAAAAATATGCCAGAGTTTGCCACAGAGCCTAATTTTCATCTGTAGTCCCTGGGCATGCAATAAAAGACGTTAACAATAAAAGCATTGAAAATACAAACGACTATAAAAGCAGTGACAAATAAAAAAGACATAAACAGGGTCTGCCTTACACGAGAGCAAGAGCAACAGCTGGTTTTATATCAATCATTTTAACTTTTTCTTCTTCAGCATATATCTTTCCCTTATTTATTTGTTAAACAATATTTAGATCACCTTTAAAATATATTGAAATGATTTTCTGTCTGCGAAAATGTGTAATATATGTAATATTAATAACAATGTTGCTATATAATACAATGGGAGAAACACTGTGACTATTAAAAGGTAATTTTCCAGTCATTTCTTCATGTTGAATGACGAGTGGTGAATTATTATGTGGGTCGAATTTGTTGGGGGGGGAAAAGTGTAGAATAAGCTGTTATACAAATCTGTGGGTAATAAAACCGGAAGACGAATGCAAATACATTGGTGTTGTGCAAAATACTCTACACCACACACACACACACACACACACACACACACACACACACACACACACACACACACACACACACACACACACACACACACACACACACACACCACAAGAGACTGATATTTTTAGTCATGCCATTCGATCAACCTGGCTGGCCACTGTAATGAGGCGAGGGAGATGGAGGCTGGTTCCTTTCACAGGTCAGTGGACTGACAAAGCCCAGTGTCCCGGCCTGAAACCGGGGAGCTATCTGCTCACCGCCGCTTGTGTGGGTGTCATGTGCTTGTATGGGAGTTGATCTGTATTCACCTCCACTGCGCCGTGGCCCGCTTCTGTTTATTATGGGCCTGCTGTAGCCTCCCCGCCATCACCTGGCACTGCAGAGTTCATTTTCATCGTGTGTTTTTATCAGCACCCCTAGGCATATATATGTAATTGCCTGGTGCTGATGAGAACAGCCCCAGCTCAAAGTACCATCTCATACCGCAATTACACCCATGGAAGTGCAGGGGGGAAAGAAATGTGAAAATAAAGAAACTACCCCGGTGTGGTGAGGCAGGTGAAAGACTAAGGCCTCGCCTCCTCCTGCTGAGGAGAGCCGGGACTGACAGAGGACTAAAAGTCAGCCATCTCCTTTGGGATAAAGACTTTTTAAGCTGTTAATCCTCCGTCTGTGGATGATTGAGGTGAACATCTGACATTTGAAGCCTTTCATGTTAAAGGTCCCAAAGCTGACAGCTGCGAGTGTGTGGGTGGGTGTGTGTGTGTGAGTGTGTGAGAGGGTGGCTTTTCCAAGACAATAAAGGTGACACATTTTCTTCAGAACTTCTTGTGTCCTGTGTGTGTGTGTGAGTTGTACACACTAAAGGGGAAACCAGAGTGGCGCTCTGACAGCTCGCCGCTCCTCTGCTTATGAAAATAAATGCTGACGAGTGTTGAACCTGCTGGGTTGCTCGGGTGTCAGCCGGGGGGGAAGAGAGACGGCTCTGCAGGCTGACAGGCCGACGCGCCTGGTTTGCATTGAGATGCATGAAGTGGCCCTTCGTCTCTGCACCCCCTGTCCCACACCCCCTTTCCAGCCTCTGTTGGCCCCCAGTTGCTGCTGGGGGGATGTGGATGTCAGCTGGAGCAGAGCTGAGGCTGGGGCAGCTGGGGCTCACAGCCAAGGCAACGTGTCCCCTATCAGTACTTTACTGGGACGAATGCTGATCCTGTCCTCGCTGTCCCTTTCGCTTTGAGGATGTCTTTGCACGTTTGAATGTTTTTCTTCTCCGTGATTTCAGCATCTGAACATTGCTGAATATTAAAAGTCTCTTGCTGCTGCCTGCTGCCTGTCTCCACATATGACTCATGCCCGTATTAGGAGGTTTCATTCAAACAGAACCTATGATACATTTGATTCATGAGCTACTATTATAATCCCAGCAGCAATACCATTCCTACATATAACACACATATAAAATGAGTCTCAGTTCAGGGGCTGCGTTCTTCGGAGGACACGGTCTACATGGCTCAGGAAGACCCCCTCCTTTGTGGGCCACGTAGACCAGGGAGGCTGAACCGAAAAGAGACGCTCTGGTCGACAGAGGATTTCCATGATCGACATCACTAGCTCCTTGTTTTTCATTAACATGTGCACTGTTTGGAGGAGTTGAAGCGTGAAACTCAAACATCGGACTTCTTGTAGCTTTGCCGGCGCCATAACCTCTTTGAAAAATGGTTCGTCACTGAGGCGCAATGAGTCTTGGGATATGTTTGGCCGGGAAGGATCCACCCATTGGAGCCTTTGTTTCTCGGGGATGGAAGGATGCATTTATCGTACGCCATCGACGCAATCCGTCTTCAAATGCAGCGCCTGAAGGAGAATTGAGACACAGCTACAGTGTTTACCTCGTTCAACATCCTAGTTTATGTCATCAGAAGAATAAACTGCTAATTTTACTTCCTGTCTTTGTCTGGTTTCCTGCTTTTGTGATTGTCTGTCCTGCCCAAGGGTGTTTCACTTGTATGTGTGTCCAATTATCTCTCCCTCCCACGTGTATTTAAAGTACATTCATGTGGTGTTCGGAAATGTATATTCCCTTCTGGGAAAATAGATTTGAGCGCCACCTCACGTCAGCAACTCGCACCTGGTCCTGTTTCTTTGCTCTTTGTTTAGATGTTTCCTGAACCAAGGGGATGTGATTAAAAACTGGGTCAGTGCATGATGTCCCACAGTCATTTCATCGTTGCTGTAGTCATTTCACATGTATGTTGTCATATCCAGACAATTTAGTAACTCAACATTATGTGGGTTTTATCGTAGAGCAAGAACATAATGATGCTAATGGCAGTTATTTGTCTCTGTATTGTTATTTCAACACCACAGCTTATACAGTGTTGGTCTGATAAGGTTAATGTATGAGCTCTGCACAAAAACGCGTGACATTACGTCCTCCTCCTGCGCCAACCCCTCACCTCAAAACTGCAGAGATTTCTGTGTTGTTGCTGTGAATGCTTCTGAGCGGAGAATCTCCTGTTCATATTTCCACCAGGGAAGAATATTGTCGTGACTCTGCCTCCTCTGGGAAGTTCTGAGATACCTTTTGTCTTTGGACTTTTGATCAATGCAATAGACTCAGAATTTACTCGTGTTCGGACGATGTTTTGTATAGTGGATTTTTTGTTTCCTGATTTATTTTCACACTTCTTTCCTTGGCTGTGTCCAAAATCACCCACTCATTCACTGTCCCCTTCCTCACTATATAGGGACCTCAGTGTAGAGAACTATATAGTGAGCTAATCGGCAAAATAAATAAATAAACGCCTACGTCCACCACTGAATGACCATCTTGAAATGTACAAATAAACTTGTTTCCCGCAGTTTGTGCTGTGGTGCTCTGCTCGTATTTACATTTGTGCCACAGTTCGGGCTGTTCCCTCTCTCCACTCGTCTCTCCGCCGCACTAAACATTCGGAGAGCACCTTGAAAACTCACTATGGACTATAAGGTGATTAGTGAGGATTTTTGGACACAGGCCTTGTGTGTCGCTCCTGCTTGACTTTCTGTCTTTGACCTGTTCCTAATGTGTTTTACCCGTGTTCAGTCATCCTGCCTCTCTCGTGTATTCAGTCTCTGTGCTTACCTTTGTCGGTTCGTCTGTTCATTTTGGTTCCGTTCAGTCCTGTTTGTTCTTCATCCCCCCGACTTTCTAATGTTTTACTGCCTGTGTTTTTTTAATTGTCAGTGCGTGCCAATCAGCTCCACAAACCTGTCAGTCAGTTTGATTAAATTCACTTTTGTCTGCGACCTACCTTGTTTCGTACTCTTCAGAATCTGCATTTTGGTCCTCACCTGTTTGAAAACTTGACAAATATATAATTGTTTCTCTCACCTGTGTTCCCACCATACTTAGAGTAATGTAACCAACAATGTGTGAGGAGCGACAATTCTACAATGTGGTAATGAAAATAAATATTTAATAAAAGCTGTAAAGACAGAATGATGCCATAGGTTGGAAGTCTGCAATTTGGGATAATTAACTAAACAAAGTGATGACGTGTTTGAACAATTCGGTTTCAGTTCGGTGTAGCAGCCTTTCTGTTGGTGGACAAAAGGCAAACACAGGTGAGCTTGAGGCAGCTGAAGATCACAGTGAAACAGAAAACACACACTTTAATGTGTCTGTCCTGCTTCCACAGAAGCGAATGGAAGTGTAATTCCATTAATATCTACATCAAGAGCAGACGTTATATCCAGTGATGGAATATAACAAAGTACATTTATTTAGTTATTGTACTGAAGTACAGTTTTCAAGTATTTGTGCTTAGCACAAGCCGTTTTCAGACTTTCACTGCAGAAATAGTTGCATTCACCCCAATTTGCATGTTAGAAATTTGTCAAACATGCATGAGGCCGGCCCAACAGTTCAGATCTACACGTGTCACACAGTGAGCAAACAATCCATCAACTACCTGACCCGACTTTGGCTCCTGATGAAAACAGCTTTGAGTGTATGGACAAATGATGTTGTATAAAGTAAGAGTGTGAACCTTTTCGGTGTTTGTCCTCTACAAAGCATTGCTATTATTGAACTGCAGGGGCGGAGAACCACCACCATCACATTTTAGACAAATACTTTTAAGCTGGGTAAAATAGATGTTTGCACTGCCCACGCCCTTAATGGTTCTTCTTTTTTGTTTTTGCACAACCAGAGTCAGTAAGTCTCCAATGCAATTAAGATCACAATAGAAAGCCTTTGTGCCTTTGCCCCTGTATCCAGTCAATGCAAACTTCCAAATCAATCAATGTTGTCAGAGTTTGACAGCTAAAAGTGTAAAAGTCAAATTAAAGATGCTATGAGTTGCACCATGGGAAATGTAGGCTCCTGAGTCATGATGTCTCTGCCTCTGCTGCATTGAGTATCTTGTTTTTTGTTTTGTTTCTTACAAGCATCATGGAAGTGCAGTGCTAAAAGCTTCTTTTACATCAATTCACTACATTAAATGACTTACATTCCTGCAGTCTTTCACTTTCCCTGATTATTACCACACATTGCAAACAGCTCTTCCATTACTAATAAAATACACTTTAAATAACTGATGTAGCCTTGTATCCATTCCGTGAAGATTTCACTTCACGTTCCCAGCCAGATATCACTTCCCTGTCTCCTGTGCCACCAGAAGAATGCACTCTGCTGAGTAGGCGCCGTGTCATTAGACTCCATTAAAAGTGATCAGTAGCAGTGTAATACTGCTGCGTTAGGACAGACTGCAATTCTCCTGCTGCTCTGCTTGATGTATAAGGTGGCAAACCCAGTGTCTCTGTTTCCATTACGCACAACACCTGAAAAGTAGTTCTTTGGGGACACTCTGCATGGACACTCATCACAAGAGCTGGCTCGTGCTGGATGCGGATATACATATAGAGAGGACACAGGGGGAGGATGCAGCCAAGACGGATTGTATTTGATTTGAATTGGAACACTGTGCCATGCCTGAAAGCTGAAGAGAAGACAATAGCACAACTGATACCTTTTGTCATAATAATGCGGCAAATATAATAAATATTTAAAATATTTGTATTGTTTATCAAATTTGAAAACTACACTCAATTTTGGGCACAAATAGCTATTTCCCTTAACGTCCCTATTTTTAAGAATAGAATGAAGTTAGAATGAACTTGAGTTTGTGAGTTGCTGAATGGGATCTGTTGAAAGATAAATGTTAAATGTGATTTTCATGTTGGATTTGCAAGAACAAAAGTTGTTTTTGTGAACGTGTTTTGGTCCTGCGACCTTCAAACCTCATTTTGGAAATCTGTTGTTGATATTTTATGCCTGTGGACACATTATGATATAATACTATCCTGATAGGCATCATTAGACAGGACAGTTGTTTACATGACTGATAGTTCTAGCACCATTGGCTGATTTATAGGAAATGCATTGCTATTCACTGGAGGTCTTCACAATTTCACCACAGTGCTCGATTAGGCTTTTAAATTCTCTGATGTTGTTACGGTTCTCAGGACAAAAGGACCCAAGAGCACAACGTATAGGAGGCAGATATATACAAGTAAAGAGCCTCTACATAGAAGAGAACTAGGATACAAAAATCCAAGGGGGAAGTCAAAAACATAATCAGGAGACAAAAGGGCAGGTCAAAAACTGAACACTGGAAAGTAAAGGCACCGAGGCAATATGTCAGAGAACAAGTGGAAACAGACCAGTATATAAACTGGAGAGCTAATGAGAGACTGGAGAACAGGTCAGTCGATGCTACTGGAAAAGAAGGGTGTGAAATGGCAAAATCAGACTATGTTTGGACAAATAACTGGACTGACAGAATGAGCAGAGATATTCAGCAAAATTTTCATTGGAATTTGATTGTTTTTGACAAACTATTCACAACAGCAACAAAATACATCATCCAAATCTTGATATGTGCTCCTTGTAATATGTATTATATTTGTATATGTGCTTGTCGGTGTGTAGCTTGTTAGTTATATGGTTTATCTATTTCATTTGTGGTTGTTATTTACTTCCTCTTACTTTAATTATTATCGATTTTTAAAGAGGTTTCTACATTTAGTGCAGTAACTTGTGTGAGGACTCGTTATATGTTTTGCCCCGAAATAAAACGGAGTGAATGTACATTTTTTTAAAAAGTTTTTTAATGATTACTGTACTATTAAATAAGACATGAAACCTAGCAAATCAAGATGCTTAAATTGAAAATATGTCAAATATCCTACTTTGAAAGAGTTTAGCTTACGCTCGGTGTCAAGATACTGTTGAGTCTTTTCCCACTTAATTTGAACCTGTCACCAAACCAAAGTTTTTGTAGGTCTGAACTATTTCAAAAAATGTAATATAAACTGTCAACGACCGACACTGCATATAGTCTGTACAACTCTGCTTGAAACAGCCGCCTCAGCCTCAGCACCTTTAAGTGGAAGTGTACACTTATCAGAACCTCAGTCTCTAACACTCACCGCCCACATGTTTCCTTCTCGAACATGCCAGTTTTATTTTTTCCGTTTGACACTGATTAAATTCCCCCGCAAACCCAACTCAGGTTTATTGGAAAATTGATGTGTGGGAAATGAAAACATTGTCCACAAAATGCTCCATAATTACAGTGTTGGTTCAATACAACTGACGACTGAGTGGGCTTTTTCCACACTATCTGAGCTACATATGCCTGTGAGCTTTAGAACGTGCCACGCTCACTCTGGAAACTTTATATGTTTTTTTATTAATGATTCACATTTGCATATCATTTGCTCGCGCGGGGTTTTGAAGGTCAGCTCAGAAATGTCAGCTGTGTCTGGAGCTTCATGAGCTTTGCTTGAAAAAATATGAATATACTTCTAGTTGCCACATTGAAGGTTGAGTCTTGTGATGGTAGAAATATTCAGCACATGTCATGCAGTCTGACAACTGAAGTAGATTGAGGAAAGCAGACAATCTTTCATTTGAATATTATTGAGCAAAACCATCAAGTAATAACATTATGTTGAATCCATACACGTTCTACTCAACAATAAGAAGTGACAGTGTTTTGTAGAACTGTTTGAAGACGACTCATTAATAACAAGGAATAATTCTGACATGCACACAATCTGTTATTTCAGAATTTTAATAAAGAAATTATGTACTATATCTTCAAAATTTGACAATGGGTTAGGGCATTAGCCAACAAGCCTCAGCGTTTCCCACAGATTTGATTAAGTCCATGGTGCTAACAGAGGGTACACGTGCACTGAAGTCTCACTCAAGTGCAACAAATCAGAGTGACAGGTTCACAGACAAAGAGAGAAGATTGGTCATTGTGTGAGAGAAAGAACTACACTACATGCCCTAAACTGCAGCTGAAACATTGAGGTCTGTCTGCGTGGATGGTAACAACGTCATGGACCGTAGCACATGCACGTGGTGGCTTGGGGTGGTGCAACAGCTCCTTTTGGTTCATTATGAAACTGTGGAAGGACAAATTAGAAGACAGCGGGCCACCACAGACTAGATAATTAATGGGAAACACTGAGCCTGTTAGCCAATTAGCTGTAGCTAGTTCTTGATGTATGCAGGAAAAATCTTCGGTAGAGCTTTTTCACTTTCAAGGAGAGTAACTTATAACACTGATGATGGTTATGTTCCTTTTAAGGTATTCAAAGTCGTTGCCTGAACGGCAGAGTCCTGAAACTGGAACCCTGAAATCAATCGCAGCCGGTATTAATCTTACAAAGTACACGTATGTTTTGTCAACTGTGAGAGAGGCCTGAATGTATCTTTTTGATTTTTGTCAACTATTACTCAGTTAATTAATTGTTGATTAACACCCCACCCTCAGTCTTATTACGTGTACAAGCACTTTAAGGTGACCCAATGGAGGAAAACACTGTAACCTTGGTGAAGGTACTACTGCATCATCATTTATTACAGCTTATATAACAAGCACATTCACTTTGTATAAACAACTTCCATTGTGGTTTTCTATAAACTTGCAGTTGCCCGAATGCTGCCAAACATGTCAGTCACTTGGTATAGTTACATTCAATCCTCTGCCACAGAGAATACAGCTCACAAAAAGGCACTGTCAGACTGAATAATGATACGATAGCAGAATGGACTTTCAGACTGAATATTAAAGCCGGCCTTATAGAGGCTGCCGAGACTGGGAGGTGTTTCAAGGACAGCTTGCGATGATTGACAAGCAGAGATTGGAAATGAGACCATCAGAATCTCAGAATCTCTTCGTCTTTTGCTCTCATTGGCTACTATCCGTCTGAAATTCAGTTGATGAGTTCAACACCCTGCAGGAACTGCAAAATATTGATCCGAATAGAAATGCTTGGAATACAGCCTGACTGGACTGCATACCTAAGTAGCTATAAGGAACTGATCTATATTTTTAAATTAGTAATGGATCAACACACTTTATGTCACGTTAGTGCTGTTGTTGCCCATATTGTGACGAACCGAGAGAAAGATTTGACTTTGCAGTTTCTCTCGGCTGAAAAGAACAGTTTAGCTCTTTTAACTCGTTGTTGTTTCAGACTAATATTAGACTGATAAACTTAGCAAGTAGCTGGTGCACATAGTGAGGTGTTAAACAGCTTAACAGCTTGATAATGTTTGCCATGAGTTGGTGGAGCCCAAAAGGAAGCTAAAAGGAGAGTGAATACTGGATCTACATTCACCAGGAAGCCAGCAACTTTATATGAACGCTGATGTTGCTCCGTCTCTGCTGGTGTAAAGAAGCTCTTTGTTCACCATATAGGACCTTGTGATGACAATGTGTCAATGTTGTGTACAGGCTGCTGTGTTACCACCACAACTTGATATAGTGGTGCTTTGAGATTATCATCACATTTGTCTTGTAGCAATAATTGAGGTATTATGTTCCTTTGGTTACCATTTAAGATTTAAAGAACAAAAACACTAAAAGGCACACTAAAACTTTTACACATCACCTCCCTCATCTTTTTGTGAGAATACCTTTAATTCTTATTTTTTATCTTTTAAAAACAATGACCACCTTATCTCACCATACAAACTATAGATTACATGTTTCATCGTGCTTGCAGTCTGTAAAGTGGGCCCCAGTCCAAATGTTAACAGTGGGTGTTAAAGGTCAAATCCTCAATCAGTCCCCATCATTACAATGGCGGTGATATTGGCAGCAGAAGGTGAATAGACTATCTACTGTAGCTGTACAAATACTGATGGTGCAAGGACCACACTTAACTCTCCAGACTTTAGTTTCCTGCAATCCTACGAATACAGGCATTTACATCACTTTCACCCACCCACCAATACTATACTCCCTGAAATCACTGGCATGCACAACTGCCCTAACTGCCTGATGTCTGCATAATTGAGGCCATTGTTTCTCACTGCGCACTATGATGAATTTTGAGAAAGGTATGTTGAGTAGTCAGTGCCAGTTCAGGTTTGTCGAGAGAAAATCATAGAGGATATTCACTGTGACTGTTTTAACACATGATTGACAAAACTGGGGCCAACGGAACCTGACAAACTGACTGCGTTTATACTAAAATACCAGCAGATCTGATGTATGCAAGACCATTCACCAGCAGTGAAGGAAAACCGAGGCTAGCTTTGCAGCTGCCCTAATAAATTATGAAACAGTCGAGACCTTAAGTTTACCTGAGACCTATATCCACTGAGCTGCTTGTATACAGAACAAACTGTGGATCTTAAAACTGCTGCTAAACGCATGACTCAAGCACTGCACGGCGAAAAAGTGCCACTGCAGCAGCTACAGGCATCCGCTCGCTCAAAAGCTTCCTCTGCAACCCTTCATCTACCTCTCGGCTCATATTAAATCACTCCCAATGTAAGACATACACCAAAACAAATACCGCAGTGGACTTCACTTAGGTTGATCTCAGCTGTGTGCATTGACGAGAAAACGGCGCCAAACCCAGAGCATAATATCTGCAGTGCATCAATCCGTAATACACTATACTGCAAGGTATATACACTCAAATGAGTAAGCTAATATTTGACTTAAAATTTAATTGCAAAATTTAGCAAAATCAGTTTTGATTCGGTTTAAATCTTCTAATTAGAAATTAAGAATTCATGTGTAAAAGCTGTACACTACTGTTCTCTCAGAAGTGTGTTTTGGTTATGTATATATTAAAAATAGTACCTGTGTCTGTTATTTGCTTCATGCAATAGCAAGCAAAGTGCTGCAGTTACAGGGCTTGTTGCTATGAGTTTTAAAATTCTTCTAATTTCCTATTACCAAAAGTGAATCCTTTGAAGAGAACCGCTTAAAGTGAGGATGTGCTCGAAAATAGTCGGCCACATGAGTTGCTTTCAGACATGGACAGAACTTTGGATAATCTCCGGATACTCTGTGGAGGGGCTGTGTATAAGAATGCAATAACCACGTGAGAGCCTCTGGACTTTCTGCTGAGCTTCTCTGGAGAATGTCCCAATGAGCCCATGTGAAAACAGAGGATTCACAGCAAGTGAGTGGACGTGTTGATGACATTACTAAAACGTGACAGAAAAAAAGAACACAAACAGAATACAAACATTTCAGGATTAAATGGTGCAATACACGTAGAAGACAAAGACAAAGATGTCAAGAGAGTATTTGGTGATAAGCGCTGATACTGGTGTTGATGTGCTGTGGACAGACACATGTGATCTCCACCCCTCAGCTGAACACTTTGGAGACTCCTGCTGCATCGTTCATGTGTGGAAGGCAAACGCACATCTGCTGACATCC